>NW_027601430.1:0-171798 GCF_053455715.1 Rhinoraja longicauda
AGTACCCCTCTTTCCCCATTGTGCCCGTCCTCGTAGGGTTTACATTGTAACCGGGAGAAGGGGAGGGAGGGAAGGGGGAGGGGGGGAGGAGGGAGGTGTGGAGGGAGGAGGGGAGGGGGAAGGGGGAAGGGGAGTGGGGGGAGGGAAGGGGGAGGGGAGGGGAGGGTGGAAGGGGAGGGCGGAAAGGGGGGGAGGGGGGAAAGGGGGGAGGGGGGAGGGGGGAGGGAGAGAGGGGGAGGGTGGAAAGAGCATCCCTCTCCCCATCAGAACTGCCCCCTCCATCGACTCCTTTAAGTCCATGCTCAAAACCTATTTCTACTCCCTAGCGTTTGAGGCTCATTGAGGAGGCGCTAATCAGATGTACAGCACTTTGGTCAACGTGGGTTGTTTTTAAATGTGCTGTACAAATAAAATGGACTTGACTTGACAGCTCTTCGCAACAATGTAGCACAGGGGCATTGTGACGTCACACGCTGAATACCGCTGGGGGGGGGAAAGGGGGGTCAGCTCGAGTCCATCTCACAGGGGCATTGTGACATCACAATCCGCACCGCAGCGCCCCCCTTCTGTCAAAACTTCGATAAATCAGGGGGGGCAGCACTTTTAAACCTCTGTAACTTAAAAAATATGCGTCCGAATTAAATAAAAATATAATTTTCCAGCAGCGAACCGCATGCTGATTAAGGCGGTACAAAAATCGTGGCGCTACGGTTCACCGTTTTGCCGGAATTGCCGTCTTCAGCCGACATCAGTGGGATATATATATATAGATACAAGATCTGAGTTTTAATAGTATAAATAGACCAAGTGGGCCCGTTGGGCCCGTCCTCGTAGGGTTTCCCATTGTAACCGGGAGGCGGGGAGGGAGGGGGGGAGGGAGGGGGGAGGGGGACCACCTGTTTTCCCAGTACCCCTCTTTACCCGTTGTGGGATGGGAGGGGGGAGGGGAGGGGGGAGGGAGAGGGGAGGGAGGGGGTAGGGGGGAGGGAGGGGGGAGGGAGGGAGGGGAGGGGGGAAGGGGGAGGGGGGCAGGGGAGAGGGAAGGGGGGGAGGGAGGAGGACCTCCCCTTTTCCCAGTACCCCTCTTTCCCCGTTGTGCCCGTCCTTGTAGGGTTTCCATTGTAACCGGGAGGAGGGGAGGGAGGGAGGGAGGGAGGAGGGAGGAGGGGAGGGAGGGGGGGAAGGGGAGGGCGGAAAGGGGGGATGGGGGGGAGGGGGGAGGGTTGAAAGAGCATCCCTCTCCCCATCAGAACTGCCTCCTCCATCGACTCCTTTAAGTCCAGGCTCAAAACCTATTTCTACTCCCTAGCTTTTGAGGCTAATTGAGGAGGTACTGTGAACTGTTTGGGAGGGGAGGGGAGGGGGGAAGGGGGGAAGGAGGGGGACCTCCCCTTTTCCCAGTTCCCCTCTTTCCCCGTTGGGCCTGTCCTCGTAGGGTTTCCATTGTAACCGGGAGGACGGGAGGGAGGGAAGGGGGAGGGAGGGAGGAGGGAGGTGTGGAGGGAGGAGGGAGGTGTGGAGGGAGATGGGGAAGGAGGGGGGAGGGGAGGGGGTAGGGGGAGGGAGAGGGGAGGGAGGGAGGGGGGTAGGGGGAGGGAGGGGGAGGGGAGGGGGGAAGGGGGGAGGAGGGGGACCTCCCCTTTACCCAGTACCCCTCTTTCCCCGTTGGGCCCGTCCTCGTAGGGTTTCCATTGTAACCGGGAGGAGGGGAGGGAGGGAAGGGGGAGGGAGGGAGGAGGGAGGTGTGGAGGGAGGAGGGGAGGGGGAGGGAGGGGGGGAGGGGAGGGGGGAAGGGGGGAGTGAGGGGGTAGGGGGAGGGAGGGGGGAGGGAGGGGTAGGGGGGAGGGAGGGGGGAGGGAGGGGGAAGGGGGAGGGAGGGGGCTCTCCCCTTTTCCCAGTACCCCACTTTCCCCGTTGGGCCCGTCCTCGTAGGGATTCCATTGTAACCGGGAGGAGGGGAGGGAGGGAAGGGGGAGGGAGGGAGGAGGGAGGAGGGGAGGGAGGGGGGGAAGGGGAGGGCGGAAAGGGGGGGAGGGGGGGAGGGGGGAGGGAGAGAGGGGGAGGGAGAGAGGGGGAGGGTGGAAAGAGCATCCCTCTCCCCATCAGAACTGCCCCCTCCATCGACTCCTTTAAGTCCAGGCTCAAAACCTATTTCTACTCCCTAGCGTCTGAGGCTCATTGAGGAGGCGCTGTGAACTGTTTGTGTGCTACTGTATATTTCATTTTTTTTCTTAGTACCTAATCAGATGTACAGCACTTTGGTCAACGTGGGTTGTTTTTAAATGTGCTATACAAATAAAATGGACTTGACTTGACAGCTCTTCGCAACAATGTAGCACAGGGGCATTGTGACGTCACACGCTGAATACCGCTGGGGGGGGAAGGGGGGTCAGCTCGAGTTCATCTCACAGGGGCATTGTGACATCACAATCCGCACCGCAGCGCCCCCCTTCTGTCAAAAGTTCGATAAATCAGGGGGGGCAGCACTTTTAAACCTCTGTAACTTAAAAAATATGCGTCCGAATTAAATAAAAATATCATTTTCCAGCAGCGAACCGCATGCTGATTAAGGCGGTACAAAAGTCGTGGCGCTACGGTTCACCGTTTTGCCGGAATTGCCGTCTTCAGCCGACATCAGTGGGATATATATATATAGATACAAGATCTGAGTTTTAATAGTATACTAGACCAAGTGGGCCCGTTGGGCCCGTCCTCGTAGGGTTTCCATTGTAACCGGGAGGCGGGGAGGGAGGGGGGAGGGAGGGGGGAGGGGGACCACCTGTTTTCCCAGTACCCCTCTTTACCCGTTGTGGGATGGGAGGGGGGAGGGGAGGGGGGAGGGAGAGGGGAGGGAGGGGGTAGGGGGGAGGGAGGGGGGAGGGAGGGAGGGGAGGGGGGAAGGGGGAGGGGGGCAGGGGAGAGGGAAGGGGGGGAGGGAGGAGGACCTCCCCTTTTCCCAGTTCCCCTCTTTCCCCGTTGTGCCCGTCCTTGTAGGGTTTCCATTGTAACCGGGAGGAGGGGAGGGAGGGAGGGAGGGAGGAGGGAGGAGGGGAGGGAGGGGGGGAAGGGGAGGGCGGAAAGGGGGGATGGGGGGGAGGGGGGAGGGTTGAAAGAGCATCCCTCTCCCCATCAGAACTGCCTCCTCCATCGACTCCTTTAAGTCCAGGCTCAAAACCTATTTCTACTCCCTAGCTTTTGAGGCTAATTGAGGAGGTACTGTGAACTGTTTGGGAGGGGAGGGGAGGGGGGAAGGGGGGAAGGAGGGGGACCTCCCCTTTTCCCAGTTCCCCTCTTTCCCCGTTGGGCCTGTCCTCGTAGGGTTTCCATTGTAACCGGGAGGACGGGAGGGAGGGAAGGGGGAGGGAGGGAGGAGGGAGGTGTGGAGGGAGGAGGGAGGTGTGGAGGGAGATGGGGAAGGAGGGGGGAGGGGAGGGGGGTAGGGGGAGGGAGAGGGGAGGGAGGGAGGGGGGTAGGGGGAGGGAGGGGGAGGGGAGGGGGGAAGGGGGGAGGAGGGGGACCTCCCCTTTACCCAGTACCCCTCTTTCCCCGTTGGGCCCGTCCTCGTAGGGTTTCCATTGTAACCGGGAGGAGGGGAGGGAGGGAAGGGGGAGGGAGGGAGGAGGGAGGTGTGGAGGGAGGAGGGGAGGGGGAGGGAGGGGGGGAGGGGAGGGGGGAAGGGGGGAGTGAGGGGGTAGGGGGAGGGAGGGGGGAGGGAGGGGTAGGGGGGAGGGAGGGGGGAGGGAGGGGGAAGGGGGAGGGAGGGGGCTCTCCCCTTTTCCCAGTACCCCACTTTCCCCGTTGGGCCCGTCCTCGTAGGGATTCCATTGTAACCGGGAGGAGGGGAGGGAGGGAAGGGGGAGGGAGGGAGGAGGGAGGAGGGGAGGGAGGGGGGGAAGGGGAGGGCGGAAAGGGGGGGAGGGGGGAGGGGGGAGGGAGAGAGGGGGAGGGAGAGAGGGGGAGGGTGGAAAGAGCATCCCTCTCCCCATCAGAACTGCCCCCTCCATCGACTCCTTTAAGTCCAGGCTCAAAACCTATTTCTACTCCCTAGCGTCTGAGGCTCATTGAGGAGGCGCTGTGAACTGTTTGTGTGCTACTGTATATTTCATTTTTTTCCTTAGTACCTAATCAGATGTACAGCACTTTGGTCAACGTGGGTTGTTTTTAAATGTGCTATACAAATAAAATGGACTTGACTTGACAGCTCTTCGCAACAATGTAGCACAGGGGCATTGTGACGTCACACGCTGAATACCGCTGGGGGGGGAAGGGGGGTCAGCTCGAGTTCATCTCACAGGGGCATTGTGACATCACAATCCGCACCGCAGCGCCCCCCTTCTGTCAAAACTTCGATAAATCAGGGGGGGCAGCACTTTTAAACCTCTGTAACTTAAAAAATATGCGTCCGAATTAAATAAAAATATCATTTTCCAGCAGCGAACCGCATGCTGATTAAGCCGGTACAAAAATCGTGGCGCTACGGTTCACCGTTTTGCCGGAATTGCCGTATTCAGCCGACATCAGTGGAATATATATATATATACACAACATCTGAGTTTTAATAGTATACTAGACCGAGTGGGCCCGTTGGGCCCGTCCTCGTAGGGTTTCCATTGTAACCGGGAGGGGAGGAAAGGGGGAGGGTTGGGGGAGGGAGGAGGGGAGGGAGGGGGGGAGGGGAGGGGGGAGGGAGAGGGGAGGGAGAGGGGAGGGAGGGTGGTAGGGGGGAGGGAGGGGGGATGGGAGGGGGGAGGGGAGGGGGGAAGGGAGGAGGGAAGGGGGGGAGGGAGAGGGGAGGGAGGTGGGTAGGGGGGAGGGAGGGAGGGGGACCTCCCCTTTTCCCAGTACCCCTCTTTCCCCGTTGGGCCCGTCCTCGTAGGGTTTCCATTGTAACCGGGAGGAGGGGAGGGAGGGAAGGGGGAGGGAGGGAGGAGGGAGGTGTGGAGGGAGGAGGGGAGGGGGAGGGAGGGGGGAGGGGAGGGGGGAAGGGGGGAGGGGGGAGTGAGGGGGTAGGGGTGAGGGGGAGGGAGGGGGGAGGGAAGGGGGAGGGAGGGGAGAGGGGAGGGGGGGTAGGGGGGAGGGGGAGGGAGGGGGAGGGAGGGGAGAGGAGAGGGGGAGAGGAGAGGGGGGGAGGGGAGAGGGGGGAGAGGAGAGGGGAGAGGAGAGAGGGGAGGAGGAGAGGGGGGAGAGGAGAGGGGGGAGAGGAGAGGGGGGAGAGGAGAGGGGAGAGGAGAGGGGAGAGGGGGGAGAGGAGAGGGGGAGAGGAGAGGAGAGGGGGGAGAGGAGAGGAGAGGGGGGGAGAGAGGAGAGGAGAGTGGGGGAGAGAGGAGAGGGGCCTATTTTACTTTAAAATAAACAGCATCCTTTGTTGAAAAAGAAATTAAACTTATTTATAGAGCAGCAGCTTATGTTTTTGTTATAAATGAAATTAAACTTATGTGAAATAAATGTTCTTTTGTTAAAAAAGAAAGTAAACTTATCTATGAAATCTCTGTCTTTTATCTTTTTTTAAAAATAAAATTAAATGCAATGGAAATCTCGTACCGTTTAAAATAAATGTAATTTTTCTGTTGGAAATGATAAGAAACTTATCTATAAATATTCTTTCTGTATTTGGATTAAACTGCCCTCCTGAGCGATGCTGGAGCCTGTCCTCAACCAGCAGCAGCGCGGTGGACTGTTGGTTACGGCAGTTGGTGTCAGTTCAAATCAACTGCTCCACCCACATCAAGTGTGAGGTTGGAGCCAATCACTGCACCCCACGTAGAGACCCAGCCAATCGGGCGCTAACAGGGAGGGTGGAGCCAATCACTGCACCCCACGTACAGACCCAGCCAATCGGGTGCTAACAGGGATGGTAGAGCCAATCACTGTACCCCACGTAAAGACCCAACCAATCGGGCGCTAATAGGGAGGATCAAACCCAATGACAAAAACCGCGTTTTTACTTTAAAATAAACAGCGTTCTTTGTTGAAAAGGAAATAAACTTATCTATAGAGCAGCAGCTTTTTTAAAATAAATAAAATCAAACTTAATGAAAATCACATTCCTCATTTTAAATAAATGTCTTTGTTATAAATGAAATCAAACAGCGGGAGAGGCGACGGCGACTACACTTCCGCTTCGGGGAGAGGAGGAGGGGGAGAGGAGGGGGGGGGAGAGGAGGGGGGGGAGAGGAGGGGGGAGGGGGGGAGGGGTGGGAGGGGGGGAGGGGTGGGAGGGGGGGAGGGGGGAAGGGGGGAGGAGGGAGGGAGGGAGGGGGGAGGAGGGAGGAGAGGAGGGGGGAGAGGAGAGGGGGGAGAGGAGAGGGGGGGAGGGGAGAGGAGAGGGGAGAGGAAAGAGTGGAGGGGGAGAGGAGAGGGGGAGAGGAGAGGGGAGAGGGGGGAGAGGAGAGGGGGGAGAGGAGAGGGGGGAGAGGAGAGGGGGGAGAGGAGAGGAGAGGGGGGGAGAGAGGAGAGGAGAGGGGGGAGAGAGGAGAGGTGTCTATTTTACTTTAAAATAAACAGCATTCTTTGTTGAAAAAGAAATTAATCTTATCTATAGAGCAGAAGCGGGAGAGGCGACGGCGACTACACTTCCGCTTCGGGGAGAGGAGGAGGGGGAGAGGAGAGGGGGGGAGGGGGGGAGGGGTGGGAGGGGGGAAGGGGGGAGGAGGGAGGGGGGGAGGAGGGAGGGGGGAGGAGGGAGGGGGAGAGGAGGAGGGGGGAGAGGAGGAGGGGGGAGAGGAGGAGGGGGGGAGGAGGGGGGAGAGGAGGGGGGAGAGGAGAGGGGGGAGAGGAGAGGGGGGGAGGGGAGAGGAGAGGGGAGAGGAAAGAGTGGAGGGGGAGAGGAGAGGGGGGAGAGGAGAGGGGAGAGGGGGGAGAGGAGAGGGGGGAGAGGAGAGGGGGGAGAGGAGAGGAGAGGGGGGGGAGAGAGGAGAGGAGAGGGGGGAGAGAGGAGAGGTGTCTATTTTACTTTAAAATAAACAGCATTCTTTGTTGAAAAAGAAATTAATCTTATCTATAGAGCAGAAGCGGGAGAGGCGACGGCGACTACACTTCCCGGCGGTCAGCGCTGCGGGGAAGGGAGGGAGGGAGGGATGAGGTAGGGAGGAGAGGAGAGTGGGGAGGGAGGGAGGGGGGAGAGGGGAGGAGAGGGGGAGGGAGGGTGTAAGGGAGGGGGGAAGGGGGGGGAAGGGAGGGGAAAGGGAGGGGGGAAGGGAGGGGGAGGGGGGAGGGAAGGGGGAGAGGAGAGGGGGGGAGAGGAGAGGGGGGGAGAGGAGAGGGGGGAGAGGAGAGGGGGGGAGAGGAGAGGGGGGAGAGGAGAGGGGAGAGGAGAGGGGGGGAGAGGAGGGGGGGAGAGGATGGGTGGAGAGGAGGGGGGGAGGAAGGGGGCAGAGGTGGGGAGAAGGGGAGGGAGAGGGGAGTGGAGGGGGGAGGGGAGGGGGGAGGGGGTGGGAGGGAGGGGGGAAGGGGGAGGGGGACCTCCCCTTTTCCCAGTACCCCTCTTTCCCCGTTGGGCCCGTCCTCGTAGGGTTTCCATTGTAACCGGGAGGAGGGGAGGGAGGGAAGGGGGAGGGAGGGAGGAGGGAGGTGTGGAGGGAGGAGGGGAGGGGGAGGGAGGGGGGGAGGGGAGGGGGGAAGGGGGGAGGGGGGAGTGAGGGGGTAGGGGGGAGGGGGGAGGGAGGGGGAGAGGGGAGGGGGTAGGGGGGGAGGGGGAGGGAGGGGGAGGGAGGGGGAGGGAGGGGGGATGGGAGGGGGAAGGGGGGAGGGAGGGGGCTCTCCCCTTTTCCCAGTACCACTCTTTCCCCGTTGGGCCCGTCCTCGTAGGGTTTCCATTGTAACCGGGAGGAGGGGAGGGAGGGAAGGGGGAGGGAGGGAGGAGGGAGGAGGGGAGGGGGAGGGAGGGGGGGAGGGGAGGGGGGAAGGGGGGGAGGGGGGAGTGAGGGGGTAGGGGTGAGGGGGAGGGAGGGGGGAGGGAGGGGGGAGGGAGGGGGAGAGGGGGAGGGAGGGGCAGGGAGGGGGAGGGAGGGGGAGGGAGGGGGGATGGGAGGGGGAAGGGGGAGGGAGGGGGCTCTCCCCTTTTCCCAGTACCACTCTTTCCCCGTTGGGCCCGTCCTCGTAGGGTTTCCATTGTAACCGGGAGGAGGGGAGGGAGGGAAGGGGGAGGGAGGGAGGAGGGAGGTGTGGAGGGAGGAGGGGAGGGGGAGGGAGGGGGGGAGGGGAGGGGGGAAGGGGGGAGTGAGGGGGTAGGGGGAGGGAGGGGGGAGGGAGGGGGAGAGGGGAGGGGGGTAGGGGGGAGGGGGAGGGAGGGGGGAGGGAGGGGGAAGGGGGGAGGGAGGGGGCTCTCCCCTTTTCCCAGTACCCCACTTTCCCCGTTGGGCCCGTCCTCGTAGGGATTCCATTGTAACCGGGAGGAGGGGAGGGAGGGAAGGGGGAGGGAGGGAGGAGGGAGGAGGGGAGGGAGGGGGGAAGGGGAGGGCGGAAAGGGGGGGAGGGGGGAGGGGGGAGGGGGGAGGGAGAGAGGGGGAGGGTGGAAAGAGCATCCCTCTCCCCATCAGAACTGCCCCCTCCATCGACTCCTTTAAGTCCAGGCTCAAAACCTATTTCTACTCCCTAGCGTTTGAGGCTCATTGAGGAGGCGCTGTGAACTGTTTGTGTGCTACTGTATGTTTCATTTTTTCCCTTAGTACCTAATCAGATGTACAGCACTTTGGTCAACGTGGGTTGTTTTTAAATGTGCTATACAAATAAAATGGACTTGACTTGACAGCTCTTCGCAACAATGTAGCACAGGGGCATTGTGACGTCACACGCTGAATACCGCTGGGGGGGGAAGGGGGGTCAGCTCGAGTTCATCTCACAGGGGCATTGTGACATCACAATCCGCACCGCAGCGCCCCCCTTCTGTCAAAACTTCGATAAATCAGGGGGGGCAGCACTTTTAAACCTCTGTAACTTAAAAAATATGCGTCCGAATTAAATAAAAATATCATTTTCCAGCAGCGAACCGCATGCTGATTAAGGCGGTACAAAAATCGTGGCGCTGCGGTTCACCGTTTTGCCGGAATTGCCTTCAGCCGACATCAGTGGAATATATATACAAAAACGGTACAAGATCTGAGTTTTAGTAGTATATAGATAGATAGATAGATAGAAGATAGAAGATAGATAGATAGATAGATAGATAGATAGCACTCAAATCCCTCCTCCCCGAGGGGAATGGTGAATGGGGGGGGGTCGAGGGTCTTCCCTTCAGCCCTTCGTGTTGTTGTTGCTAGCCGGGAATAGGTAATGGTATTTCTGGCAGGTCTCATTCTTTGGTATTATGGGATTCGTGAATAGTTGTAGTATACATGACATAGCCCCAGGTGTCCTATTCCAATTCAGGGGAAATGGTACGGGGACCAGCTGAGGCTTAGCTCCGGCGCAGGCGTAGCAATTGGTTTGTTGCATACTTCTGGCCGTGTACATCATCCAGGTAAGCCAGGTGTTGGTTCCCTTTCCCCCTGTTGGTATTCCCTCCCCATACAATTGCATTAATTCTATTTCTCCTGTTACTATCATTATATTTAAATCCTTAGGCTCATACTCCGTGGTGACATTGCTGACTACAGGTGGTGCTGGGGTAACCCAGGGATCCCTACTCTGACTGTCTTCTATCTGGAACATTCCCCCCTTATCCTCATATTTTACCATATATCCGTCCCGTTCTACCTTTATTTCAAACCTCAGGCATGCGTCCTTCCCTGTTTTATCTGCACATATCCAATACCTACCACTTTCCTTCATTTGAACCCTCTGTATGCTTACATATACACGTCCTGGCAATCCCTCATTTGGGTTTTGATATACTCTCCACCTATCAGTTTGATAGGTGGGCTTATGCCACCCCTCTCTAGATGAAGTGAATACCTCGTGCCAATCTTTACAGGGATGGGTGCATACATACATCCTATGACCACACCACCATTTTCCTTCACATACATCAAATGGGATGGTGGTGGCCCTTCTATTCTGTGGTATAGTGATTTTTATGCATGTTACATTACTCACAACCTGGATAACCACCCAGCACCCGATCCACCAGCACAAAGTCTTCATTTTCCGTGCGGGGTCCTGGTGAATACCAAAGTCAATGGCTCCTTTCCTCCACGTGCCGTCTACGGGCTGATATTGTCTGGTGGGGCCTCCACGGGACCCTTAAATCGACTTGCGTGTGTCCACCCTTTTTCTTTTGTTCGTACTGCTGTCTCGGTGGTTAATAACACAAGGTAGGGTCCAGTCCACCTAGGTCGCAACTTTTCTTCCTTCCACGTTTTTATTAGTAACCAGTCTCCAGCCTTGACTGAGTGAATCGGAAAATCCAGTGGCGGGCTCTGGGCCAATAATCCTTTAGTTTTTAGTTCTGCAAGAGATTGGGATACTGCCAGTAAATAGTTCCTTAAGAACACGTCATTCCCTGGTATTGTTGGGATCCTTTCTATCTTTCCTAAGTACGGGAGCCCGAATAACATTTCATATGGGGATACCCCTATATCTTTCCGAGGTGCCGTTCGGTTTCTTAACAAGGCTATCGGAAGGCACTTAGTCCAGGGGAGTCTCGTTTCCTCTACTAACTTGGTGATTTGGGTCTTTAAGGTGCCATTCATTCTTTCCACCTTTCCGGAACTCTGGGGATGCCATGGTGTATGCAATTTCCATTCAATCCCTAATGCTTCACATATCATTTTATGTGTTTTGGAGGCAAAATGGGTCCCTCTATCCGAGTCTATTGTTTCCACAATCCCATATCTGGGTATAATTTGCTCCAATAATACCTTGGCTACCGACTGTGAGGTGGCAGTTGCTGTAGGGAATGCTTCTACCCATCTAGTGAAATGGTCTACTACCACTAACAGGTATTTCCATCTCTGTATCCGGGGCAACTCGGTGAAGTCTATCTGTATTCTTTGGAAGGGTCTTATTGCTAATGGTTGTCCTCCTCCTGGGACTGCTCTCATGATTTTTTTTGTTGATTCGCTGACATATTACACAACCCCCTATGACTTGTTTGGCCATGGTATACATCCCACGGCAAGCGTAGGTCCTGAGGAGGGTATCACAGAGGGCTTGGGTTCCCCAATGGCTTTGCCCGTGCAACCTCCCTAATAACTCCCTTATAATTTCTTTGTTCAATAGCTGCTTTCCATCCGGTGGTGTCCACCATTTCCCATTTGGGCTACGCCGGGCTCCCATTTCTCTCATGTGTTCCTGCTCTTTTTCACCAAAGATAGGTATCTTTTCCTCTGGTTCCCTTAAAGGTATCAGTGACATCATTTCTACCGTCTGATCTGTGGCTGCTCTCTTTGCTACCTCATCCGCTGCCCTATTTCCTCGGACTTCCAGGGTGTTACCCTTCTGATGCCCTGCCACATGTGCTATGGCTACCCTTTCTGGTTTCTGCAAGGCCTCCAGTGTCTGTCCTATCAATTGTTCATGCGCTAATTCTTTCCCCCGAGCTGTTATCATTCCTCGCTCTTTCCAGATCTTCCCAAAGGTGTGTACTACCCCAAAGGCGTATTTTGAGTCGGTATATACTGTCCCTTCCTTTCCCTCCAATAGTTCCAAAGCTCTCAGTAGTGCATATAATTCACAACATTGGGCTGACCAACTACCAGGCAGCCTGCCACTTTCAATTTCCTCCATAGTTTCCCCATTCACTATACCGTATCCACTATGTCTTTTCCCATCTATACAGAGTATACAACTGGACCACTACTCTTCCCTCTACCGGTGCTGTGCCTATTCCCAATTGTATTTGTAAATCTCTGCCCATTAAATTTACGCCAGCCTGGGGTACTAAGATCAGGTCCTCTACCGCCTCCCGGTTTTCATACCTTACATTCACTCCTCCTATCTCGGGAGCTACCATCACAGTTCCCCCTACCCCGGTTATTTTACTCTCCCTTGTCCTGCCTCCGTACCTGTTGGTACTTTGGTCACACTTGATCGCTCCGCTCCTGAATCTACCATGAACACCGTATCTTCTCCTTGGGGTCCTATTTTTAAATTTACCAGGGGCTCCCTTCTATAGTCCCTCGACCCCAAGGACGAGAACCCCTGACCCCCCCTATTCATTTTCCATCATACTGTACGTGCGGGACTCCGCTACAAGCTCAGGGCACTCCCTTTTGAAGTGTCCTTCCTTATTACAAAAATAACATTTTGAAGGCCCTGTCCTCCAACCTTGTCCCGTACCCGTATTTCCCCGGCCCCTGCCGTAACCTTCTCCATATCCCCCTCTTCTACGGCCTCTGCCGCCTCCTCTCCCTCTGCCTTGGGCGTAACTCCCCCGCCGTCCTGTACTTCCCTGTTCCTTGTCTACTACTTGCTTTACTGCCTGTAACATAATCTTTGCCTTTCCCTTCTGTTTCTCCTCATCCCCCCGCACGTACACTTTCTGGGCCTCCGTAAGCAACTGAGGTAGTGATCTCTCATTCCAATCATCCATCTTTTCTAACTTTTTCCTCACATCAGGCCAGGATTTAGTCACGAAATTGGCCCTGAGCAGTTGTTGTCCTGCCTCTGATGCCTGCTGATTACATGCCTGTGTTTCTGTGTTGCTGTCTCCCTCATACTCCTCATTTGCTGCCTGACGGGTCCCATAAATCTTTCTGTCCCTGAGGTCCCTGTCCTGCAGCCTTTTGATGTCTGCTTCTAGTTCCCGTGCTTCTTGCTTCATCCTTTCCTTTTCCCGCTGCCCCCTTCTCTGTCTATATTCCTTTATGTCTTGCTCATCGTTCCAAGTTGTGACTTCTCCCTCTATCTCTACTATTCCCTTTTACCAAAGGGCACTGCTTTGTTCCGTCCTGGCTGGAATAGGGAGGGGGATACCCAGGGTCCCATAGGCTGGGGTACAGAGTTGATTTTTTTTTCTCCTGAAGCTCCTGACTTTCATGCTGTTTTGGGGGTCTTTCACCCTTGTTTGGGGTGGTATTCTTTTCCTGCTATGCTTTCCTCAGCCTTTCTCCTTCTATTCTAAACAATTTAAGTACGTCTAGTTATTTTTCCTTTTTCGTTACTCGGGTTTCTGATTTATCCTTAGGCTTATAGTTCTTAATTAACACTCCCATTTCATCACACATATTTATATCAAAATATAAATATATCAACATTTATATCAAAATTTATATAATATTTATATCATTCCGTGGGCCATTTCGTAACCAATTCATATCATATCATATCATATATATACAGCGCGGAAACAGGCCTTTTCGGCCCACCAAGTCCGTGCCGCCCAGCGATCCCCGCACACTAACACTATTAACACTATCCTACACACTAGGGACAATTTTTACATTTACCCAGCCAATTTACCTACATACCTGTACGTTGTTGGAGTGTGGGAGGAAACCGAAGATCTCGGAGAAAACCCACGGAGGTCACGGGGAGAACGTACAAACTCCTTACAGTACAGCACCCGTAGTCAGGATCGAACCTGAGTCTCCGGCGCTGCATTCGCTGTAAAGCAGCAACTCTACCGCTGCGCTACCGTGCCGCCAATTGTTTCGTTTTTTTTTTTCCATTTCTCAGTGTTTTTTTTTAAATATCCTCTTTGGATACGGGGAACTTCCTACTTAGTAGTTCAACTGCAGTTATTTTATTCATTGTATTCGTCTTATATTATTTTATTCATTGTATTCGTCTTATATTATGTTAGTGCACTTGGTCAGTCAGTTTAAATGCAGTCCTTGTTCTCACTCCGTTCCGTCTCTATAGTCACTATGCTACCTATTACGCTATTTCTATCTTCTATAGTTCTACTATATTCCTTTAATATTTATTCTGAGGCATCGGCAAGCCTGTGATTCCTGTGATTCTTTCAGGATTTATTCTTCGCTTTCCCCTTACAAGCATAACAACTTTCCTCCAGATTAGGGGAAGCTTTAATGCATGCCGTACTCAATCCTCATCGGAGCCCAGTCGTGGCCACCAGACTGAACTCCCTTTTATTGCTTCCTTTGGCCAATCAAAATAACAGAACTTAATAATTTTTGTCTTCTCCAATCCCTGGGTTTTCCCTGCCCCCAATGGCTCAGCATTCGCCCCAACGGACTATCAGGCGGAATGCGGGGGTTGGGCTTACCGCCCTTCCCCTCCCTTTTGGGCTTTCCGTTTTCACTGCCCATCCTCCCGATCGGAATTCCCCTCCGATCATTTATTCTCCCGATCGGAATTCCCCTCCGATCTTAGCTGTAATCGCCCGAGTAGTACTTAATAGTCAGTTTTCTTACCCGGGTCTTGTGCACAAGAATCACTCGATTTAGCTCCTCGCGATTTCCTGGTCCTCCCACTTGTTTCTCGAGTCTCTGGTCCAGGTATCACTCGCTCAAACTGCTGACGGCAAGCAAGGAGTCTGAGACCGCTGAACTCAGCGGGGTGCACCGTCCCTTCTTCCGTATACTCCCGTCAGCCGGCCGGAGTGGCGATCCCGGATGAGCCCCCAAGCTGTGAGATGCAAATTTGAGTGCTCACAATTACGATGCTCGAGACAATCTAGAGAAACAAGTATTTTATTTGCAAGTATGCAGAGTTGGGTGCCTTCCCTCTCAAGACACACCGAGGTCGGGAAAATCCCTTCTTTTTATTCACTTCACTTTACAATTGTCACATCTTAAATTCCTCCCCTTCGGGCTCCTTCCAATCGGAGCACTGAGGTGCACAATCTACCGTCATCGCCCCTGTTGCCTCCCACATCATACATCGCATGTACATTTAAATGAGGCATCTTGTCATGCGGGGCGTTTTTGCAATATTCATTTATCTCATTAGGCATGCGCAGTACAGAGTAGTTCATGCCCTCTCCCCTAGTGCTCTGGTCATCTTGCCCTCTCTCCTAGTTCTTTGGATATCTTGCCCTTATCCTCGGAATGTCACTATTTACTCTTTGGATATCTTGCCCTTATCCTTGGAACGTCACTAGTTCCTTGGATATCTTGCCCTTATCCTCGGAATGTCACTATTTATTCTTGCGGTTCTTAGTCACGTCAGCTATTTCTCATGGTCCTTAGTTTAAATCAATTAACCCTTTTTACTTCTTTCTCACAATCAGGGAGGGGTATATTGATATTCTAGGGGCATGTGATCAAGAAGGTGGAGGTTTACTCTGCTTTAGTTCAGAGATACAGCATGGAAACAGGCTCGTTGGCTCTCCATGTCCATTCCGACCATTGATCACCCACACACACTAATTCCATGCTATCCTGCTTTCTCATGTACTTCCTACACATCAGGGGCAATTTACGGAAGCCAAATAACCTACAAACCCGCATGTCTTTGGGATGTAGGAACAGGGAGAATAGGCAAACTCAACACAGGCAGCATCCAAGGTCAGGATCAAACTTTGGTCCTGGGCACTGTGAGGCAGCAGCTCTACCAGCTGTGTCACTGTATCGCCCTTGGGCCAATGTGGCACAGGTATTGTTTTCTAGAAGAAGAATATTGTGTCCAAGAAAACTCCCGGAACAGATATATGGGAAAAATGTAAAAGCAACAGAGGAGTTGCTGTGGGTGACTTTAATTTTTCCAATATGGACTTAACTCCCCTTGGTGCCACAAACTTAGATGGGGCAGAATTTTTGTAGGTGCATCTAGGAGGGTTTCTTGACAATATCTAGATCCAACCAGGGAAGGGACCATACTGGACCCTGTATTGGGAAATGAGCCTGGCCAGCTGATTGGAGTTTCAATGCAGGAGCATATTGGGAACAGTAAACACAACTCCATATGTTTTCTGAAAGTTACGGATAAGGATAAATCTGGACCTTGGAGGAGAGTGCTAAGTTGAGAAGATGCCAATGACATCAGTATTAGGCATGAGCTGGGGAGACAGGATGAAAGGCAAGAATGGCAAGGCTCACGAACCTTCGATGACAAGTTTAGTCAAAAAGAAAAAAAGAAGCATATGTAAGGATGAGGAAACTGAAATTGGGCCCTTGAGAAATGTAGACAATAAGAAGAAAACAAAACTTCCATTGCAAGTTGGATTAAGGAGAATCCCAAGATATTTTATTCATTGTTGACAAATAAGTGGGTAACTAAGGAGGGGATTGGAACAGTCAAAGGTAAATAAGAGAATTTATGCATGGATTCACCGAAAATGGGTGAGTTACTAAATGAGTACTTTGCACCTGTATTCACCAAGGAGAGAATAGTGCAATCACGGAGGGGTATATTGATATTCTAGGGCATGTTGATCATTTTGACTGTTTATCATTATTGTCCTATTCTGCTGCAGGCTCTGGTGCCTGTGGTAAGAGCAGGGAGTGTACCTCTGGCAGTTGCAAGAACTTGTGGTTGGAACATGTCGTATAGGAAGCCTGTGTGACCACAGCCCCATCTGATCTCATGAGCCTGCAGCCTGGGGATGTATAAAGCCTGAGCAGCCCACTGTGCATTACAGCTACAATAGCCTACAACTGTCTCCGCCGTGACATGGGTCTGCCATTCCTCCTGAGTACTTTGCACCTGCATTCACCAAGGAGAGAATAGTGCGATCAGGGAGGGGTATATTGATATTCTAGGGACATGTGATCAAGAAGGAGGAGGTTTACTCTGCTTTAGTTCAGAGATACAGCATGGAAACAGGCTCGTTGGCTCTCCATGTCCATTCCGACCATTGATCACCCATACACACTAATTCCATGCTATCCTGCTTTCTCATGTACTTCCTACACATCAGGGGCAATTTACGGAAGCCAAATAACCTACAAACCCGCATGTCTTTGGGATGTAGGAACAGGGAGAATAGGCAAACTCAACACTGGCAGCATCCAAGGTCAGGATCAAACTTTGGTCCTGGGCACTGTGAGGCAGCAGCTCTACCAGCTGTGTCACTGTATCGCCCTTGGGCCACTGTGGCACAGGTATTGTTTTCTAGAAGAATAATATTGTGTCCAAGAAAACTCCCGGAACAGATATATGGGAAAAATGTAAAAGCAACAGAGGAGTTGCAGTGGGTGACTTTAATTTTTCCAATATGGACTTAACTCCCCTTGGTGCCACAAACTTAGATGGGGCAGAATTTTTGTAGGTGCATCTAGGAGGGTTTCTTGACAATATCTAGATCCAACCAGGGAAGGGTCCATACTGGACCCTATATTGGGAAATGAGCCTGGCCAGCTGATTGGAGTTTCAATGCAGGAGCATATTGGGAACAGTAAACACAACTCCATATGTTTTCTGAAAGTTACGGATAAGGATAAATCTGGACCTTGGAGGAGAGTGCTAAGTTGAGAAGATGCCAATGACATCAGTATTAGGCATGAGCTGGGGAGACAGGATGAAAGGCAAGAATGGCAAGGCTCACGAACCTTCGATGACAAGTTTAGTCAAAAAGAAAAAAAGAAGCATATGTAAGGATGAGGAAACTGAAATTGGGCCCTTGAGAAATGTAGACAATAAGAAGAAAACAAAACTTCCATGGCAAGTTGGATTAAGGAGAATCCCAAGATATTTTATTCATTGTTGACAAATAAGTGGGTAACTAAGGAGGGGATTGGAACAGTCAAAGGTAAATAAGAGAATTTATGCATGGATTCACCGAAAATGGGTGAGTTACTAAATGAGTACTTTGCACCTGTAAGATTTGAGAAGTTTTCCCTCATTCTGAAATCAACACAAAACCAAAGAGCTGCAGTTTGGACATTTTAAACGGGAGACTGGGGCTGATAGCGGAGAAAGGCTGCAGTCAGTTTACCAAAGGATGTCACAATCTGTGGGTCCTAAAATGGCTGCAGGACCTCGTGACCAGCCACAAAAGGTAAAAAACCTTACAACCCAGTCTCTAGGTTTCTGCAAAGCTACGGCCAGAACAAAGGATGGGTATTGGCCATGCAGAAACCTACGAAACCAGGTCGGAGTCCAGACACTGGGGCGCTGACATCAGCATACTCACAATGCCCCAAGCCGACCTAAACAGTTCATCTCAGTGAGGGGGCACAATAGCCCATAAAAAACTACCTGGTAGGTGATGGGAAACCAGTTAACACCCATCACCTCACAACGAAATCCCAATTAACACCGTCTGGCCATCCCCGGTATCCCCGAACATAAGCGCAGATCAGAAGAAAACCTCATACATATCTTTTTGAACAAAGAGATTCCAAGATCTGGCGGGAGATAGGACGGGTCAGAAACAGTATAACTGGCCACTACTTTTGGGTGAATAAGTGAAGTCAACTCGAGAAGAAAACCTGCAGGGAACGCAAGCAGGCAAGACAGACACAGTCAAGAAGCGCAGAGAAAACCGGGTTCGAAGTCAACTGAAGTCAAGAAGAAAGTCGGAAAGAAGAACGGATGCAAGAGGGAGGAACAGGCACGCAACTGGAGAAGAAATACTGCAAAACGAACAGCCAGTAACCCCAGTAATAGCCCCATGGTGAACATGCACTCCAAATCCTACATATCCTGGACATAGTTTAGTGTAGAGGGGAGGGTGGTTGTGAATAAACGTTGGGTGTGTATTAAAATATGTGTTGGTCAAGGTTGCGATGCGTCGTACGTTCCCCATCTTACAGTCGTGTATGTGTCTTGCAGAACTGTGTTTAAGAATTCATAAGTAAAAGGGTATTCGTGTATATGTTTTGTGGAACTGTGTGTTTCAAGAATTCAGCGAAGAAGGTATTCGGATATATGTCTCGTGGAACTGTGTGTTTTTAAGTTTTCAGCGAAAAGGGTATTCGGGTATATGTCTTGTGAACTGTGCGTTTCGTGATTATTAAATCAAAGGTATTCATGTATTCGGTATGTGTATTATAGATATGTCTTATAGAACTGTATAAATATATTCATGGACAATAGTCCCAAGTGCTGAATAAAAGCCTTTTCATTTCAACCCTGGTTTTGAAATCTGGTCTGGTTGAATTTTTTCTGCACTATAAGAGCTCCTGCATCTAAGCCCAGTGTCTAGAACCGTAAGGGGTGAGTGGGTCGAACCACTCACGGGGAACCAGTGTGCACGGCCTGGTCAAGGGATCAGAGCAAGGCACGGGGACCTTAGGTCGGGCGAAAGCTCGGCGCAGAAACCCCTTACACACCTGTATTCATCAAGGAGAGAATAGTGCAATCACGGAGGGGTATATTGATATTCTAGGGCATGTTGATCATTTTGACTGTTTATCATTATTGTTCTATTCTGCTGCAGGCTCTGGTACCTGTGGTAAGAGCAGGGAGTGTACCTCTGGTAGTTGCAAGAACTTGTGGTTGGAACATGTCGTATAGGAAGCCTGTGTGACCACAGCCCCATCTGATCTCATGAGCCTGCAGCCTGGGGATGTATAAAGCCTGAGCATCCCACTGTGCATTACAGCTACAATAGCCTACAACTGTCTCCGCCGTGACATGGGTCTGCCATTCCTCCTGAGTACTTTGCACCTGCATTCACCAAGGAGAGAATAGTGCGATCAGGGAGGGGTATATTGATATTCTAGGGACATGTGATCATGAAGGAGGAGGTTTACTCTGCTTTAGTTCAGAGATACAGCATGGAAACAGGCTCGTTGGCTCTCCATGTCCATTCCGACCATTGATCACCCATACACACTAATTCCATGCTATCCTGCTTTCTCATGTACTTCCTACACATCAGGGGCAATTTACGGAAGCCAAATAAACTACAAACCCGCATGTCTTTGGGATGTAGTAACAGGGAGAATAGGCAAACTCAACACTGGCAGCATCCAAGGTCAGGATCAAACTTTGGTCCTGGGCACTGTGAGGCAGCAGCTCTACCAGCTGTGTCACTGTATCGCCCTTGGGCCACTGTGGCACAGTTATTGTTTTCTAGAAGAAGAATATTGTGTCCAAGAAAACTCCCGGAACAGATATATGGGAAAAATGTAAAAGCAACAGAGGAGTTGCTGTGGGTGACTTTAATTTTCCAATATGGACTTAACTCCCCTTGGTGCCACAAACTTAGATGGGGCAGAATTTTTGTAGGTGCATCTAGGAGGGTTTCTTGACAATATCTATATCCAACCAGGGAAGGGACCATACTGGACCCTATATTGGGAAATGAGCCTGGCCAGCTGATTGGAGTTTCAATGCAGGAGCATATTGGGAACAGTAAACACAACTCCATATGTTTTCTGAAAGTTACGGATAAGGATAAATCTGGACCTTGGAGGAGAGTGCTAAGTTGAGAAGATGCCAATGACATCAGTATTAGGCATGAGCTGGGGAGACAGGATGAAAGGCAAGAATGGCAAGGCTCACGAACCTTCGATGACAAGTTTAGTCAAAAAGAAAAAAAGAAGCATATGTAAGGATGAGGAAACTGAAATTGGGCCCTTGAGAAATGTAGACAATAAGAAGAAAACAAAACTTCCATGGCAAGTTGGATTAAGGAGAATCCCAAGATATTTTATTCATTGTTGACAAATAAGTGGGTAACTAAGGAGGGGATTGGAACAGTCAAAGGTAAATAAGAGAATTTATGCATGGATTCACCGAAAATGGGTGAGTTACTAAATGAGTACTTTGCACCTGTAAGATTTGAGAAGTTTTCCCTCATTCTGAAATCAACACAAAACCAAAGAGCTGCAGTTTGGACATTTTAAACGGGAGACTGGGGCTGATAGCGGAGAAAGGCTGCAGTCAGTTTACCAAATGATGTCACAATCTGTGGGCCCTAAAATGGCTGCAGGACCTCGTGACCAGCCACAAAAGGTAAAAAACCTTACAACCCAGTCTCTAGGTTTCTGCAAAGCTACGGCCAGAACAAAGGATGGGTATTGGCCATGCAGAAACCTACGAAACCAGGTCGGAGTCCAGACACTGGGGCGCTGACATCAGCATACTCACAATGCCCCAAGCCGACCTAAACAGTTCATCTCAGTGAGGGGGCACAATAGCCCATAGAAAACTACCTGGTAGGTGATGGGAAACCAGTTAACACCCATCACCTCACAACGAAATCCCAATTAACACCGTCTGGCCAACCCCGGTATGCCCGAACATAAGCGCAGATCAGAAGAAAACCTCATACATATCTTTTTGAACAAAGAGATTCCAAGATCTGGCGGGAGATAGGACGGGTCAGAAACAGTATAACTGGCCACTACTTTTGGGTGAATAAGTGAAGTCAACTCGAGAAGAAAACCTGCAGGGAACGCAAGCAGTCAAGACCGACACAGTCAAGAAGCGCAGAGAAAACCGGGTTCGAAGTCAACTGAAGTCAAGAAGAAAGTCGGAAAGAAGAACGGATGCAAGAGGGAGGAACAGGCACGCAACTGGAGAAGAAATACTGCAAAACGAACAGCCAGTAACCCCAGTAATAGCCCCATGGTGAACATGCACTCCAAATCCTACATATCCTGGACATAGTTTAGTGTAGAGGGGAGGGTGGTTGTGAATAAACGTTGGGTGTGTATTAAAATATGTGTTGGTCAAGGTTGCGATGCGTCGTACGTTCCCCATCTTACAGTCGTGTATGTGTCTTGCAGAACTGTGTTTAAGAATTCATAAGTAAAAGGGTATTCGTGTATATGTTTTGTGGAACTGTGTGTTTCAAGAATTCAGCGAAGAAGGTATTCGGATATATGTCTCGTGGAATTGTGTGTTTTTAAGTTTTCAGCGAAAAGGGTATTCGGGTATATGTCTTGTGAACTGTGCGTTTCGTGATTAATAAATCAAAGGTATTCATGTATTCGGTATGTGTATTATAGATATGTCTTATAGAACTGTATAAATATATTCATGGACAATAGTCCCAAGTGCTGAATAAAAGCCTTTTCATTTCAACACTGGTTTTGAAATCTGGTCTGGTTGAATTTTTTCTGCACTATAAGAGCTCCTGCATCTAAGCCCAGTGTCTAGAACCGTAAGGGGTGAGTGGGTCGAACCACTCACGGGGAACCAGTGTGCACGGCCTGGTCAAGGGATCAGAGCAAGGCACGGGGACCTTAGGTCGGGCGAAAGCTCGGCGCAGAAACCCCTTACACACCTGTATTCATCAAGGAGAGAATAGTGCAATCACGGAGGGGTATATTGATATTCTAGGGCATGTTGATCATTTTGACTGTTTATCATTATTGTCCTATTCTGCTGCAGGCTCTGGTACCTGTGGTAAGAGCAGGGAGTGTACCTCTGGTAGTTGCAAGAACTTGTGGTTGGAACATGTCGTATAGGAAGCCTGTGTGACCACAGCCCCATCTGATCTCATGAGCCTGCAGCCTGGGGATGTATAAAGCCTGAGCATCCCACTGTGCATTACAGCTACAATAGCCTACAACTGTCTCCGCCGTGACATGGGTCTGCCATTCCTCCTGAGTACTTTGCACCTGCATTCACCAAGGAGAGAATAGTGCGATCAGGGAGGGGTATATTGATATTCTAGGTACATGTGATCAAGAAGGAGGAGGTTTACTCTGCTTTAGTTCAGAGATACAGCATGGAACAGGCTCGTTGGCTCTCCATGTCCATTCCGACCATTGATCACCCATACACACTAATTCCATGCTATCCTGCTTTCTCATGTACTTCCTACACATCAGGGGCAATTTACGGAAGCCAAATAACCTACAAACCCGCATGTCTTTGGGATGTAGGAACAGGGAGAATAGGCAAACTCAACACTGGCAGCATCCAAGGTCAGGATCAAACTTTGGTCCTGGGCACTGTGAGGCAGCAGCTCTACCAGCTGTGTCACTGTATCGCCCTTGGGCCACTGTGGCACAGGTATTGTTTTCTAGAAGAATAATATTGTGTCCAAGAAAACTCCCGGAACAGATATATGGGAAAATGTAAAAGCAACAGAGGAGTTGCAGTGGGTGACTTTAATTTTTCCAATATGGACTTAACTCCCCTTGGTGCCACAAACTTAGATGGGGCAGAATTTTTGTAGGTGCATCTAGGAGGGTTTCTTGACAATATCTAGATCCAACCAGGGAAGGGACCATACTGGACCCTGTATTGGGAAATGAGCCTGGCCAGCTGATTGGAGTTTCAATGCAGGAACAGTAAACACAACTCCATATCATATCATATCATATCATATATATACAGCCGGAAACAGGCCTTTTTGGCCCACCAAGTCCGTGCCGCCCAGCGATCCCCGTACATTAACACTATCCTACACCCACTAGGGACAATTTTTTTTACATTTACCCAGTCAATTAACCTACTTACCTGTACGTCTTTGGAGTGTGGGAGGAAACCGAAGATCTCGGAGAAAACCCACGCAGGTCACGGGGAGAACGTACAAACTCCTTACAGTGCAGCACCCGTAGTCAGGATCGAATGTTTTCTGAAAGTTACGGATAAGGATAAATCTGGACCTTGGAGGAGAGTGCTATGTTGAGAAGATGCCAATGACATCAGTATTAGGCATGAGCTGGGGAGACAGGATGAAAGGCAAGAATGGCAAGGCTCACGAACCTTCGATGACAAGTTTAGTCAAAAAGAAAAAAAGAAGCATATGTAAGGATGAGGAAACTGAAATTGGGCCCTTGAGAAATGTAGACAATAAGAAGAAAACAAAACTTCCATGGCAAGTTGGATTAAGGAGAATCCCAAGATATTTTATTCATTGTTGACAAATAAGTGGGTAACTAAGGAGGGGATTGGAACAGTCAAAGGTAAATAAGAGAATTTATGCATGGATTCACCAAAAATGGGTGAGTTACTAAATGAGTACTTTGCACCTGTATTCACCAAGGAGAGAATAGTGCAATCACGGAGGGGTATATTGATATTCTAGGGCATGTTGATCATTTTGACTGTTTATCATTATTGTCCTATTCTGCTGCAGGCTCTGGTGCCTCTGGTAAGAGCAGGGAGTGTACCTCTGGCAGTTGCAAGAACTTGTGGTTGGAACATGTCGTATAGGAAGCCTGTGTGACCACAGCCCCATCTGATCTCATGAGCCTGCAGCCTGGGGATGTATAAAGCCTGAGCATCCCACTGTGCATTACAGCTACAATAGCCTACAACTGTCTCCGCCGTGACATGGGTCTGCCATTCCTCCTGAGTACTTTGCACCTGCATTCACCAAGGAGAGAATAGTGCGATCAGTGTGAGATGCAAATTTGAGTGCTCACAATTACGATGCTCGAGACAATCTAGAGAAACAAGTATTTTATTTGCAAGTCTGCAGAGTTGGGTGCCTTCCCTCTCAAGACACACCGAGGTCGGGAAAATCCCTTCTTTTTATTCACTTCACTTTACAATTGTCACATCTTAAATTCCTCCCCTTCGGGCTCCTTCCAATCGGAGCACTGAGGTGCACAATCTACCGTCATCGCCCCTGTTGCCTCCCACATCATACATCGCATGTACATTTAAATGAGGCATCTTGTCATGCGGGGCGTTTTTGCAATATTCATTTATCTCATTAGGCATGCGCAGTACAGAGTAGTTCATGCCCTCTCCCCTAGTGCTCTGGTCATCTTGCCCTCTCTCCTAGTTCTTTGGATATCTTGCCCTTATCCTCGGAATGTCACTATTTACTCTTTGGATATCTTGCCCTTATCCTTGGAACGTCACTAGTTCCTTGGATATCTTGCCCTTATCCTCGGAACGTCACTATTTATTCTTGCGGTTCTTAGTCACGTCAGCTATTTCTCATGGTCCTTAGTTTAAATCAATTAACCCTTTTTACTTCTTTCTCACAATCCACCCTTTTTCTTATGCCACGCTGCTTTGATTTATACTATTTCCTCCTTTTCTAGTGCTAGCAGCAGAGTCTTTGCCTCTCTATATTCCTCCTGCTGGTCATACTGTACTCTACAGGCCATCATGGCGATGTCGTTCTTTGTCAGGGCTGTCTCTATCAATCGCTGAGACAACCCCCGTATGCAGGGAATGATACAACATCCGAATAGACACATCAACCCCATCACAACTACCACTGATGTTAGGGCTGATGTAAAGATGTGCTTCCATTTCCCAAACCAGGAGTCTAGAAACTTAGTCCAGGAGGTGTCTACTCCTGAGTTCTCGGCCAATTCGATAGACAGGGAGGTGAGACTCGCTAGGGCTCTTGACACAGACCCATCAGGAGCAGTGTTGTTGGGGATGTACGTGCAACATTGTTCCCCAAACATCACACACACCCCCCTTTTCTCAGCCAGGAGCATGTCCAAGGCCATGCGATTTTGCCAGGCCATCAGGCTGGTAGCTGTCAATTGTTCCGCTAATCCTTCAACCGCATCTCGAGTGTAATTTATAAAGCGTTGTTGATTGTAGTATAGCACCTCCCCCATTTCCTATCCATCTGGGTTATATCTTGTATAGCACTCAAATCCCTCCTCCCCGAGGGGAATGGTGAATGGGGGGGGGGTCGAGGGTCTTCCCTTCAGCCCTTCGTGTTGTTGTTGCTAGCCGGGAATAGGTAATGGTATTTCTGGCAGGTCTCATTCTTTGGTATTATGGGATTCATGAATAGTTGTAGTATACATGACATAGCCCCAGGTGTCCTATTCCAATTCAGGGGAAATGGTACGGGGACCAGCTGAGGCTTAGCTCCGGCGCAGGCGTAGCAATTGGTTTGTTGCATACTTCTGGCCGTGTACATCATCCAGGTAAGCCAGGTGTTGGTTCCCTTTCCCCCTGTTGGTATTCCCTCCCCATACAATTGCATTAATTCTATTTCTCCTGTTACTATCATTATATTTAAATCCTTAGGCTCATACTCCGTGGTGACATTGCTGACTACAGGTGGTGCTGGGGTAACCCAGGGATCCCTACTCTGACTGTCTTCTATCTGGAACATTCCCCCCTTATCCTCATATTTTACCATATATCCGTCCCGTTCTACCTTTATTTCAAACCTCAGGCATGCGTCCTTCCCTGTTTTATCTGCACATATCCAATACCTACCACTTTCCTTCATTTGAACCCTCTGTATGCTTACATATACACGTCCTGGCAATCCCTCATTTGGGTTTTGATATACTCTCCACCTATCAGTTTGATAGGTGGGCTTATGCCACCCCTCTCTAGATGAAGTGAATACCTCGTGCCAATCTTTACAGGGATGGGTGCATACATACATCCTATGACCACACCACCATTTTCCTTCACATACATCAAATGGGATGGTGGTGGCCCTTCTATTCTGTGGTATAGTGATTTTTATGCATGTTACATTACTCACAACCTGGATAACCACCCAGCACCCGATCCACCAGCACAAAGTCTTCATTTTCCGTGCGGGGTCCTGGTGAATACCAAAGTCAATGGCTCCTTTCCTCCACGTGCCGTCTACGGGCTGATATTGTCTGGTGGGGCCTCCACGGGACCCTTAAATCGACTTGCGTGTGTCCACCCTTTTTCTTTTGTTCGTACTGCTGTCTCGGTGGTTAATAACACAAGGTAGGGTCCAGTCCACCTAGGTCGCAACTTTTCTTCCTTCCACGTTTTTATTAGTAACCAGTCTCCAGCCTTGACTGAGTGAATCGGAAAATCCAGTGGCGGGCTCTGGGCCAATAATCCTTTAGTTTTTAGTTCTGCAAGAGATTGGGATACTGCCAGTAAATAGTTCCTTAAGAACACGTCATTCCCTGGTATTGTTGGGATCCTTTCTATCTTTCCTAAGTACGGGAGCCCGAATAACATTTCATATGGGGATACCCCTATATCTTTCCGAGGTGCCGTTCGGTTTCTTAACAAGGCTATCGGAAGGCACTTAGTCCAGGGGAGTCTCGTTTCCTCTACTAACTTGGTGATTTGGGTCTTTAAGGTGCCATTCATTCTTTCCACCTTTCCGGAACTCTGGGGATGCCATGGTGTATGCAATTTCCATTCAATCCCTAATGCTTCACATATCATTTTATGTGTTTTGGAGGCAAAATGGGTCCCTCTATCCGAGTCTATTGTTTCCACAATCCCATATCTGGGTATAATTTGCTCCAATAATACCTTGGCTACCGACTGTGAGGTGGCAGTTGCTGTAGGGAATGCTTCTACCCATCTAGTGAAATGGTCTACTACCACTAACAGGTATTTCCATCTCTGTATCCGGGGCAACTCGGTGAAGTCTATCTGTATTCTTTGGAAGGGTCTTATTGCTAATGGTTGTCCTCCTCCTGGGACTGCTCTCATGATTTTTTTTGTTGATTCGCTGACATATTACACAACCCCCTATGACTTGTTTGGCCATGGTATACATCCCACGGCAAGCGTAGGTCCTGAGGAGGGTATCACAGAGGGCTTGGGTTCCCCAATGGCTTTGCCCGTGCAACCTCCCTAATAACTCCCTTATAATTTCTTTGTTCAATAGCTGCTTTCCATCCGGTGGTGTCCACCATTTCCCATTTGGGATACGCCGGGCTCCCATTTCTCTCATGTGTTCCTGCTCTTTTTCACCAAAGATAGGTATCTTTTCCTCTGGTTCCCTTAAAGGTATCAGTGACATCATTTCTACCGTCTGATCTGTGGCTGCTCTCTTTGCTACCTCATCCGCTGCCCTATTTCCTCGGACTTCCAGGGTGTTACCCTTCTGATGCCCTGCCACATGTGCTATGGCTACCCTTTCTGGTTTCTGCAAGGCCTCCAGTGTCTGTCCTATCAATTGTTCATGCGCTAATTCTTTCCCCCGAGCTGTTATCATTCCTCGCTCTTTCCAGATCTTCCCAAAGGTGTGTACTACCCCAAAGGCGTATTTTGAGTCGGTATATACTGTCCCTTCCTTTCCCTCCAATAGTTCCAAAGCTCTCAGTAGTGCATATAATTCACAACATTGGGCTGACCAACTACCAGGCAGCCTGCCACTTTCAATTTCCTCCATAGTTTCCCCATTCACTATACCGTATCCACTATGTCTTTTCCCATCTATACAGAGTATACAACTGGACCACTACTCTTCCCTCTACCGGTGCTGTGCCTATTCCCAATTGTATTTGTAAATCTCTGCCCATTAAATTTACGCCAGCCTGGGGTACTAAGATCAGGTCCTCTACCGCCTCCCGGTTTTCATACCTTACATTCACTCCTCCTATCTCGGGAGCTACCATCACAGTTCCCCCTACCCCGGTTATTTTACTCTCCCTTGTCCTGCCTCCGTACCTGTTGGTACTTTGGTCACACTTGATCGCTCCGCTCCTGAATCTACCATGAACACCGTATCTTCTCCTTGGGGTCCTATTTTTAAATTTACCAGGGGCTCCCTTCTATAGTCCCTCGACCCCAAGGACGAGAACCCCTGACCCCCCCTATTCATTTTCCATCATACTGTACGTGCGGGACTCCGCTACAAGCTCAGGGCACTCCCTTTTGAAGTGTCCTTCCTTATTACAAAAATAACATTTTGAAGGCCCTGTCCTCCAACCTTGTCCCGTACCCGTATTTCCCCGGCCCCTGCCGTAACCTTCTCCATATCCCCCTCTTCTACGGCCTCTGCCGCCTCCTCTCCCTCTGCCTTGGGCGTAACTCCCCCGCCGTCCTGTACTTCCCTGTTCCTTGTCTACTACTTGCTTTACTGCCTGTAACATAATCTTTGCCTTTCCCTTCTGTTTCTCCTCATCCCTCCGCACGTACACTTTCTGGGCCTCCGTAAGCAACTGAGGTAGTGATCTCTCATTCCAATCATCCATCTTTTCTAACTTTTTCCTCACATCAGGCCAGGATTTAGTCACGAAATTGGCCCTGAGCAGTTGTTGTCCTGCCTCTGATGCCTGCTGATTACATGCCTGTGTTTCTGTGTTGCTGTCTCCCTCATACTCCTCATTTGCTGCCTGACGGGTCCCATAAATCTTTCTGTCCCTGAGGTCCCTGTCCTGCAGCCTTTTGATGTCTGCTTCTAGTTCCCGTGCTTCTTGCTTCATCCTTTCCTTTTCCCGCTGCCCCCTTCTCTGTCTATATTCCTTTATGTCTTGCTCATCGTTCCAAGTTGTGACTTCTCCCTCTATCTCTACTATTCCCTTTTACCAAAGGGCACTGCTTTGTTCCGTCCTGGCTGGAATAGGGAGGGGGATACCCAGGGTCCCATAGGCTGGGGTACAGAGTTGATTTTTTTTTCTCCTGAAGCTCCTGACTTTCATGCTGTTTTGGGGGTCTTTCACCCTTGTTTGGGGTGGTATTCTTTTCCTGCTATGCTTTCCTCAGCCTTTCTCCTTCTATTCTAAACAATTTAAGTACGTCTAGTTATTTTTCCTTTTTCGTTACTCGGGTTTCTGATTTATCCTTAGGCTTATAGTTCTTAATTAACACTCCCATTTCATCACACATATTTATATCAAAATATAAATATATCAACATTTATATCAAAATTTATATAATATTTATATCATTCCGTGGGCCATTTCGTAACCAATTCATATCATATCATATCATATATATACAGCGCGGAAACAGGCCTTTTCGGCCCACCAAGTCCGTGCCGCCCAGCGATCCCCGCACACTAACACTATTAACACTATCCTACACACTAGGGACAATTTTTACATTTACCCAGCCAATTTACCTACATACCTGTACGTTGTTGGAGTGTGGGAGGAAACCGAAGATCTCGGAGAAAACCCACGGAGGTCACGGGGAGAACGTACAAACTCCTTACAGTACAGCACCCGTAGTCAGGATCGAACCTGAGTCTCCGGCGCTGCATTCGCTGTAAAGCAGCAACTCTACCGCTGCGCTACCGTGCCGCCAATTGTTTCGTTTTTTTTTTTCCATTTCTCAGTGTTTTTTTTAAAATATCCTCTTTGGATACGGGGAACTTCCTACTTAGTAGTTCAACTGCAGTTATTTTATTCATTGTATTCGTCTTATATTATTTTATTCATTGTATTCGTCTTATATTATGTTAGTGCACTTGGTCAGTCAGTTTAAATGCAGTCCTTGTTCTCACTCCGTTCCGTCTCTATAGTCACTATGCTACCTATTACGCTATTTCTATCTTCTATAGTTCTACTATATTCCTTTAATATTTATTCTGAGGCATCGGCAAGCCTGTGATTCCTGTGATTCTTTCAGGATTTATTCTTCGCTTTCCCCTTACAAGCATAACAACTTTCCTCCAGATTAGGGGAAGCTTTAATGCATGCCGTACTCAATCCTCATCGGAGCCCAGTCGTGGCCACCAGACTGAACTCCCTTTTATTGGTTCCTTTGGCCAATCAAAATAACAGAACTTAATAATTTTTGTCTTCTCCAATCCCTGGGTTTTCCCTGCCCCCAATGGCTCAGCATTCGCCCCAACGGACTATCAGGCGGAATGCGGGGGTTGGGCTTACCGCCCTTCCCCTCCCTTTTGGGCTTTCCGTTTTCACTGCCCATCCTCCCGATCGGAATTCCCCTCCGATCATTTATTCTCCCGATCGGAATTCCCCTCCGATCTTAGCTGTAATCGCCCGAGTAGTACTTAATAGTCAGTTTTCTTACCCGGGTCTTGTGCACAAGAATCACTCGATTTAGCTCCTCGCGATTTCCTGGTCCTCCCACTTGTTTCTCGAGTCTCTGGTCCAGGTATCACTCGCTCAAACCGCTGACGGCAAGCAAGGAGTCTGAGACCGCTGAACTCAGCGGGGTGCACCGTCCCTTCTTCCGTATACTCCCGTCAGCCGGCCGGAGTGGCGATCCCGGATGAGCCCCCAAGCTGTGAGATGCAAATTTGAGTGCTCACAATTACGATGCTCGAGACAATCTAGAGAAACAAGTATTTTATTTGCAAGTCTGCAGAGTTGGGTGCCTTCCCTCTCAAGACACACCGAGGTCGGGAAAATCCCTTCTTTTTATTCACTTCACTTTACAATTGTCACATCTTAAATTCCTCCCCTTCGGGCTCCTTCCAATCGGAGCACTGAGGTGCACAATCTACCGTCATCGCCCCTGTTGCCTCCCACATCATACATCGCATGTACATTTAAATGAGGCATCTTGTCATGCGGGGCGTTTTTGCGATATTCATTTATCTCATTAGGCATGCGCAGTACAGAGTAGTTCATGCCCTCTCCCCTAGTGCTCTGGTCATCTTGCCCTCTCTCCTAGTTCTTTGGATATCTTGCCCTTATCCTCGGAATGTCACTATTTACTCTTTGGATATCTTGCCCTTATCCTTGGAACGTCACTAGTTCCTTGGATATCTTGCCCTTATCCTCGGAATGTCACTATTTACTCTTTGGATATCTTGCCCTTATCCTTGGAACGTCACTAGTTCCTTGGATATCTTGCCCTTATCCTCGGAATGTCACTATTTATTCTTGCGGTTCTTAGTCACGTCAGCTATTTCTCATGGTCCTTAGTTTAAATCAATTAACCCTTTTTACTTCTTTCTCACAATCAGGGAGGGGTATATTGATATTCTAGGGGCATGTGATCAAGAAGGTGGAGGTTTACTCTGCTTTAGTTCAGAGATACAGCATGGAAACAGGCTCGTTGGCTCTCCATGTCCATTCCGACCATTGATCACCCATACACACTAATTCCATGCTATCCTGCTTTCTCATGTACTTCCTACACATCAGGGGCAATTTACGGAAGCCAAATAACCTACAAACCCGCATGTCTTTGGGATGTAGGAACAGGGAGAATAGGCAAACTCAACACAGGCAGCATCCAAGGTCAGGATCAAACTTTGGTCCTGGGCACTGTGAGGCAGCAGCTCTACCAGCTGTGTCACTGTATCGCCCTTGGGCCAATGTGGCACAGGTATTGTTTTCTAGAAGAAGAATATTGTGTCCAAGAAAACTCCCGGAACAGATATATGGGAAAAATGTAAAAGCAACAGAGGAGTTGCTGTGGGTGACTTTAATTTTTCCAATATGGACTTAACTCCCCTTGGTGCCACAAACTTAGATGGGGCAGAATTTTTGTAGGTGCATCTAGGAGGGTTTCTTGACAATATCTAGATCCAACCAGGGAAGGGACCATACTGGACCCTGTATTGGGAAATGAGCCTGGCCAGCTGATTGGAGTTTCAATGCAGGAGCATATTGGGAACAGTAAACACAACTCCATATGTTTTCTGAAAGTTACGGATAAGGATAAATCTGGACCTTGGAGGAGAGTGCTAAGTTGAGAAGATGCCAATGACATCAGTATTAGGCATGAGCTGGGGAGACAGGATGAAAGGCAAGAATGGCAAGGCTCACGAACCTTCGATGACAAGTTTAGTCAAAAAGAAAAAAAGAAGCATATGTAAGGATGAGGAAACTGAAATTGGGCCCTTGAGAAATGTAGACAATAAGAAGAAAACAAAACTTCCATGGCAAGTTGGATTAAGGAGAATCCCAAGATATTTTATTCATTGTTGACAAATAAGTGGGTAACTAAGGAGGGGATTGGAACAGTCAAAGGTAAATAAGAGAATTTATGCATGGATTCACCGAAAATGGGTGAGTTACTAAATGAGTACTTTGCACCTGTATTCACCAAGGAGAGAATAGTGCAATCACGGAGGGGTATATTGATATTCTAGGGCATGTTGATCATTTTGACTGTTTATCATTATTGTCCTATTCTGCTGCAGGCTCTGGTGCCTGTGGTAAGAGCAGGGAGTGTACCTCTGGCAGTTGCAAGAACTTGTGGTTGGAACATGTCGTATAGGAAGCCTGTGTGACCACAGCCCCATCTGATCTCATGAGCCTGCAGCCTGGGGATGTATAAAGCCTGAGCAGCCCACTGTGCATTACAGCTACAATAGCCTACAACTGTCTCCGCCGTGACATGGGTCTGCCATTCCTCCTGAGTACTTTGCACCTGCATTCACCAAGGAGAGAATAGTGCGATCAGGGAGGGGTATATTGATATTCTAGGGACATGTGATCAAGAAGGAGGAGGTTTACTCTGCTTTAGTTCAGAGATACAGCATGGAAACAGGCTCGTTGGCTCTCCATGTCCATTCCGACCATTGATCACCCATACACACTAATTCCATGCTATCCTGCTTTCTCATGTACTTCCTACACATCAGGGGCAATTTACGGAAGCCAAATAACCTACAAACCCGCATGTCTTTGGGATGTAGGAACAGGGAGAATAGGCAAACTCAACACTGGCAGCATCCAAGGTCAGGATCAAACTTTGGTCCTGGGCACTGTGAGGCAGCAGCTCTACCAGCTGTGTCACTGTATCGCCCTTGGGCCACTGTGGCACAGGTATTGTTTTCTAGAAGAATAATATTGTGTCCAAGAAAACTCCCGGAACAGATATATGGGAAAAATGTAAAAGCAACAGAGGAGTTGCAGTGGGTGACTTTAATTTTTCCAATATGGACTTAACTCCCCTTGGTGCCACAAACTTAGATGGGGCAGAATTTTTGTAGGTGAATCTAGGAGGGTTTCTTGACAATATCTAGATCCAACCAGGGAAGGGACCATACTGGACCCTATATTGGGAAATGAGCCTGGCCAGCTGATTGGAGTTTCAATGCAGGAGCATATTGGGAACAGTAAACACAACTCCATATGTTTTCTGAAAGTTACGGATAAGGATAAATCTGGACCTTGGAGGAGAGTGCTAAGTTGAGAAGATGCCAATGACATCAGTATTAGGCATGAGCTGGGGAGACAGGATGAAAGGCAAGAATGGCAAGGCTCACGAACCTTCGATGACAAGTTTAGTCAAAAAGAAAAAAAGAAGCATATGTAAGGATGAGGAAACTGAAATTGGGCCCTTGAGAAATGTAGACAATAAGAAGAAAACAAAACTTCCATGGCAAGTTGGATTAAGGAGAATCCCAAGATATTTTATTCATTGTTGACAAATAAGTGGGTAACTAAGGAGGGGATTGGAACAGTCAAAGGTAAATAAGAGAATTTATGCATGGATTCACCGAAAATGGGTGAGTTACTAAATGAGTACTTTGCACCTGTAAGATTTGAGAAGTTTTCCCTCATTCTGAAATCAACACAAAACCAAAGAGCTGCAGTTTGGACATTTTAAACGGGAGACTGGGGCTGATAGCGGAGAAAGGCTGCAGTCAGTTTACCAAAGGATGTCACAATCTGTGGGTCCTAAAATGGCTGCAGGACCTCGTGACCAGCCACAAAAGGTAAAAAACCTTACAACCCAGTCTCTAGGTTTCTGCAAAGCTACGGCCAGAACAAAGGATGGGTATTGGCCATGCAGAAACCTACGAAACCAGGTCGGAGTCCAGACACTGGGGCGCTGACATCAGCATACTCACAATGCCCCAAGCCGACCTAAACAGTTCATCTCAGTGAGGGGGCACAATAGCCCATAGAAAACTACCTGGTAGGTGATGGGAAACCAGTTAACACCCATCACCTCACAACGAAATCCCAATTAACACCGTCTGGCCATCCCCGGTATCCCCGAACATAAGCGCAGATCAGAAGAAAACCTCATACATATCTTTTTGAACAAAGAGATTCCAAGATCTGGCGGGAGATAGGACGGGTCAGAAACAGTATAACTGGCCACTACTTTTGGGTGAATAAGTGAAGTCAACTCGAGAAGAAAACCTGCAGGGAACGCAAGCAGGCAAGGCGGACACAGTCAAGAAGCGCAGAGAAAACCGGGTTCGAAGTCAACTGAAGTCAAGAAGAAAGTCGGAAAGAAGAACGGATGCAAGAGGGAGGAACAGGCACGCAACTGGAGAAGAAATACTGCAAAACGAACAGCCAGTAACCCCAGTAATAGCCCCATGGTGAACATGCACTCCAAATCCTACATATCCTGGACATAGTTTAGTGTAGAGGGGAGGGTGGTTGTGAATAAACGTTGGGTGTGTATTAAAATATGTGTTGGTCAAGGTTGCGATGCGTCGTACGTTCCCCATCTTACAGTCGTGTATGTGTCTTGCAGAACTGTGTTTAAGAATTCATAAGTAAAAGGGTATTCGTGTATATGTTTTGTGGAACTGTGTGTTTCAAGAATTCAGCGAAGAAGGTATTCGGATATATGTCTCGTGGAATTGTGTGTTTTTAAGTTTTCAGCGAAAAGGGTATTCGGGTATATGTCTTGTGAACTGTGCGTTTCGTGATTAATAAATCAAAGGTATTCATGTATTCGGTATGTGTATTATAGATATGTCTTATAGAACTGTATAAATATATTCATGGACAATAGTCCCAAGTGCTGAATAAAAGCCTTTTCATTTCAACACTGGTTTTGAAATCTGGTCTGGTTGAATTTTTTCTGCACTATAAGAGCTCCTGCATCTAAGCCCAGTGTCTAGAACCGTAAGGGGTGAGTGGGTCGAACCACTCACGGGGAACCAGTGTGCACGGCCTGGTCAAGGGATCAGAGCAAGGCACGGGGACCTTAGGTCGGGCGAAAGCTCGGCGCAGAAACCCCTTACACACCTGTATTCATCAAGGAGAGAATAGTGCAATCACGGAGGGGTATATTGATATTCTAGGGCATGTTGATCATTTTGACTGTTTATCATTATTGTCCTATTCTGCTGCAGGCTCTGGTACCTGTGGTAAGAGCAGGGAGTGTACCTCTGGTAGTTGCAAGAACTTGTGGTTGGAACATGTCGTATAGGAAGCCTGTGTGACCACAGCCCCATCTGATCTCATGAGCCTGCAGCCTGGGGATGTATAAAGCCTGAGCATCCCACTGTGCATTACAGCTACAATAGCCTACAACTGTCTCCGCCGTGACATGGGTCTGCCATTCCTCCTGAGTACTTTGCACCTGCATTCACCAAGGAGAGAATAGTGCGATCAGGGAGGGGTATATTGATATTCTAGGTACATGTGATCAAGAAGGAGGAGGTTTACTCTGCTTTAGTTCAGAGATACAGCATGGAACAGGCTCGTTGGCACTCCATGTCCATTCCGACCATTGATCACCCATACACACTAATTCCATGCTATCCTGCTTTCTCATGTACTTCCTACACATCAGGGGCAATTTACGGAAGCCAAATAACCTACAAACCCGCATGTCTTTGGGATGTAGGAACAGGGAGAATAGGCAAACTCAACACTGGCAGCATCCAAGGTCAGGATCAAACTTTGGTCCTGGGCACTGTGAGGCAGCAGCTCTACCAGTTGTGTCACTGTATCGCCCTTGGGCCAATGTGGCACAGGTATTGTTTTCTAGAAGAATAATATTGTGTCCAAGAAAACTCCCGGAACAGATATATGGGAAAAATGTAAAAGCAACAGAGGAGTTGCTGTGGGTGACTTTAATTTTTCCTATATGGACTTAACTGCCCTTGGTGCCACAAACTTAGATGGGGCAGAATTTTTGTCGGTGCATCTAGGAGGGTTTCTTGACAATATCTAGATCCAACCAGGGAAGGGACCATACTGGACCCTGTATTGGGAAATGAGCCTGGCCAGCTGATTGGAGTTTCAATGCAGGAGCATATTGGGAACAGTAAACACAACTCCATATGTTTTGTGAAAGTTACGGATAAGGATAAATCTGGACCTTGGAGGAGAGTGCTAAGTTGAGAAGATGCCAATGACATCAGTATTAGGCATGAGCTGGGGAGACAGGATGAAAGGCAAGAATGGCAAGGCTCACGAACCTTCGATGACAAGTTTAGTCAAAAAGAAAAAAAGAAGCATATGAAAGGATGAGGAAACTGAAATTGGGCCCTTGAGAAATGTAGACAATAAGAAGAAAACAAAACTTCCATGGCAAGTTGGATTAAGGAGAATCCCAAGATATTTTATTCATTGTTGACAAATAAGTGGGTAACTAAGGAGGGGATTGGAACAGTCAAAGGTAAATAAGAGAATTTATGCATGGATTCACCGAAAATGGGTGAGTTACTAAATGAGTACTTTGCACCTGTAAGATTTGAGAAGTTTTCCCTCATTCTGAAATCAACACAAAACCAAAGAGCTGCAGTTTGGACATTTTAAACGGGAGACTGGGGCTGATAGCGGAGAAAGGCTGCAGTCAGTTTACCAAAGGATGTCACAATCTGTGGGCCCTAAAATGGCTGCAGGACCTCGTGACCAGCCACAAAAGGTAAAAAACCTTACAACCCAGTCTCTAGGTTTCTGCAAAGCTACGGCCAGAACAAAGGATGGGTATTGGCCATGCAGAAACCTACGAAACCAGGTCGGAGTCCAGACACTGGGGCGCTGACATCAGCATACTCACAATGCCCCAAGCCGACCTAAACAGTTCATCTCAGTGAGGGGGCACAATAGCCCATAGAAAACTACCTGGTAGGTGATGGGAAACCAGTTAACACCCATCACCTCACAACGAAATCCCAATTAACACCGTCTGGCCAACCCCGGTATGCCCGAACATAAGCGCAGATCAGAAGAAAACCTCATACATATCTTTTTGAACAAAGAGATTCCAAGATCTGGCGGGAGATAGGACGGGTCAGAAACAGTATAACTGGCCACTACTTTTGGGTGAATAAGTGAAGTCAACTCGAGAAGAAAACCTGCAGGGAACGCAAGCAGGCAAGGCGGACACAGTCAAGAAGCAGTCAAGAAGCGCAGAGAAAACCGGGTTCGAAGTCAACTGAAGTCAAGAAGAAAGTCGGAAAGAAGAACGGATGCAAGAGGGAGGAACAGGCACGCAACTGGAGAAGAAATACTGCAAAACGAACAGCCAGTAACCCCAGTAATAGCCCCATGGTGAGCATGCACTCCAAATCCTACATATCCTGGACATAGTTTAGTGTAGAGGGGAGGGTGGTTGTGAATAAACGTTGGGTGTGTATTAAAATATGGGTTGGTCAAGGTTGCGATGCGTCGTACGTTCCCCATCTTACAGTCGTGTATGTGTCTTGCAGAACTGTGTTTAAGAATTCATAAGAACCACTGAAGGTCACCTCACCTACTGTCTCCTTTCTCTGTTCATTTATTTATTTACTTATTTATCTATTTATTAATTTCCCTATGTTCTCAAAATCTCTGTAAAGCGTCTTTGAGTATATGAAAAGCGCTATATAAATAAAATGTATTATTATTATTATTATTATTATAAGTAAAAGGGTATTCGTGTATATGTTTTGTGGAACTGTGTGTTTCAAGAATTCAGCGAAGAAGGTATTCGGATATATGTCTCGTGGAACTGTGTGTTTTTAAGTTTTCAGCGAAAAGGGTATTCGGGTATATGTCTTGTGAACTGTGCGTTTCGTGATTAATAAATCAAAGGTATTCATGTATTCGGTATGTGTATTATAGATATGTCTTATAGAACTGTATAAATATATTCATGGACAATAGTCCCAAGTGCTGAATAAAAGCCTTTTCATTTCAACCCTGGTTTTGAAATCTGGTCTGGTTGAATTTTTTCTGCACTATAAGAGCTCCTGCATCTAAGCCCAGTGTCTAGAACCGTAAGGGGTGAGTGGGTCGAACCACTCACGGGGAACCAGTGTGCACGGCCTGGTCAAGGGATCAGAGCAAGGCACGGGGACCTTAGGTCGGGCGAAAGCTCGGCGCAGAAACCCCTTACACACCTGTATTCATCAAGGAGAGAATAGTGCAATCACGGAGGGGTATATTGATATTCTAGGGCATGTTGATCATTTTGACTGTTTATCATTATTGTCCTATTCTGCTGCAGGCTCTGGTGCCTGTGGTAAGAGCAGGGAGTGTACCTCTGGTAGTTGCAAGAACTTGTGGTTGGAACATGTCGTATAGGAAGCCTGTCTGATCTCATGATCTCAGGCCTGCAGCCTGGGGATGTATAAAGCCTGAGCATCCCACTGTGCATTACAGCTACAATAGCCTACAACTGCCTCCGCCGTGACATGGGTCTGCCATTCCTCCTGAGTACTTTGCACCTGCATTCAGCAAGGAGAGAATAGTGCGATCATGGAGGGGATATTGATATTCTAGGGACATGTGATCAAGAAGGAGGAGGTTTAATCTGCTTTAGTTCAGAGATACAGCATGGAAACAGGCTCGTTGGCTCTCCATGTCCATTCCGACCATTGATCACCCATACACACTAATTCCATGCTATCCTGCTTTCTCATGTACTTCCTACACATCAGGGGCAATTTACGGAAGCCAAATAACCTACAAACCCGCATGTTTTTGGGATGTAGGAAAAGGGAGAATAGGCAAACTCAACACTGGCAGCATCCAAGGTCAGGATCAAACTTTGGTCCTGGGCACTGTGGGGCAGCAGCTCTACCAGCTGTGTCACTGTATCGCCCTTGGGCCACTGTGGCACAGGTATTGTTTTCTAGAAGAATAATATTGTGTCCAAGAAAACTCCCGGAACAGATATATGGGAAAAATGTAAAAGCAACAGAGGAGTTGCAGTGGGTGACTTTAATTTTTCCAATATGGACTTAACACCTTGGTGCCACAAACTTAGATTGGGCAGAATTTTTGTAGGTGCATCTAGGAGGGTTTCTTGACAATATCTAGATCCAACCAGGGAAGGGACCAGACTGGACCCTGTATTGGGAAATGAGCCTGGCCAGCTGATTGGAGTTTCAATGCAGGAACAGTAAACACAACTCCATATGTTTTCTGAAAGTTACGGATAAGGATAAATCTGGACCTTGGAGGAGAGTGCTAAGTTGAGAAGATGCCAATGACATCAGTATTAGGCATGAGCTGGGGAGACAGGATGAAAGGCAAGAATGGCAAGGCTCACGAACCTTCGATGACAAGTTTAGTCAAAAAGAAAAAAAGAAGCATATGAAAGGATGAGGAAACTGAAATTGGGCCCTTGAGAAATGTAGACAATAAGAAGAAAACAAAACTTCCATGGCAAGTTGGATTAAGGAGAATCCCAAGATATTTTATTCATTGTTGACAAATAAGTGGGTAACTAAGGAGGGGATTGGAACAGTCAAAGGTAAATAAGAGAATTTATGCATGGATTCCCCGAAAATGGGTGAGTTACTAAATGAGTACTTTGCACCTGTATTCATCAAGGAGAGAATAGTGCAATCACGGAGGGGTATATTGATATTCTAGGGCATGTTGATCATTTTGACTGTTTATCATTATTGTCCTATTCTGCTGCAGGCTCTGGTGCCTGTGGTAAGAGCAGGGAGTGTACCTCTGGTAGTTGCAAGAACTTGTGGTTGGAACATGTCGTATAGGAAGCCTGTGTGACCACAGCCCCATCTGATCTCATGAGCCTGCAGCCTGGGGATGTATAAAGCCTGAGCATCCCACTGTGCATTACAGCTACAATAGCCTACAACTGTCTCCGCCGTGACATGGGTCTGCCATTCCTCCTGCTCCTCTTCCTGGTGGCAGCCAGCTGTTCTGGGTGAGTACAGTCAGGATTACTGGTAAGGGGAGCTTTTTCTTTCCATTGTGTCTGGATTAATCCCATCTGTTCATGAGTGATAGCTGAATGAGGCTATTCAGCCCATCAAGTCCACTCTGCCATTCAATCATGGCTGATCAACTGCCATTCAATCATGGCTCCCTCTCAACCCCATTCTCCTGCCTTATCCTCATAAGCCTGTCACTCGTACTAATCAAGAGTCTATCTACCTCCACCTTAAAAATATTCATCGACCTGGCCTCCACAGCCTTCTATGGCAAAGAATTCCATGGATTCACCACCCTTTGAGTAAAGAAATTCCTCCTCATCTTCCTAAATGGACGTCCTTTTATTCTGAGGCTACGACCTCTGTTCCTAGACTCTCTCACTAGTGGAAACATCCTCTCCACATCTACTCTATCCAATCCTTTCACTATTCGATGTTTCAATCAGGTCCCCCCCCACATCCTTCTAAATTCCAGGGAGTGCAGGCTCAGTGCGGTCTGGGCGGTAAAACCAGCCAACACTCTCAAAGTACTCAACTTATAGATGTTAGTCTTTAAAATGTTTATTGGAAGTAAATATCAAAAACTATTATGGCATAAAATACGTAATAAAATGTGCGATTAAATTTTACAAGAAAGTTAAAATGATGCAAGATAAAATGTTACAAAATACAATGCACTGACCATTCCTCTGTGCCCTAATGGGTTTGCACAGCTTTAATTCTTAACTTTAAGTCTCCAACTCAGAATGCAGCTCACCTCAATGTTTACTGATCCAGTGGTTAAATGGTACTTTATTGTCACATGTAACTAGGTACGTACACTTGAGTAAGAATCTTACTATACAAAGACACAAACATACTTAAGTACAAGAGTGTAGGAATAGTAGATTACACTGTTACAGGCATTACACAAGGCACACCACATTTCCAGCGCTATTTGTAAGATTGAAGTCCAAGGTTGTTTAAAATGTTGAGTCCGAACTTGGCCATAAAGGCCAGTTGTCCTAGTGGCGGCACTGCATTGGAGTTGCAGCGGCCGATCTGGCCAGACGATGTTATCAAAGTCCTCCACCCCTACTCCACCACTCCGTGCTGCAGCAGGCTGGTTCTGATCCACGCACTCGGCCTCTTAGTGCGGCACCTGAGCCACTCGAGCCCCCGGCTGCTGCAGGGCCTCCAGTGGCCCACTCCACCGACACTTTGACCAGGGGACATCCACCCATAAACATGTCGTCCCTCGCCTCACACGGCCACTGCTCAGCCTTCGATCCCCAGGGTGCCACCCCGCAATCAACCTTGAGCACAGAGTGCTGCCGAAGGTGTGGGAGGAAAGACCCCAGCAGCACCGTTCTTTTACTGCAACCGCCACCATTTTGAATCTTACGCACCAATCCTGTCCAGTTTCATTGCAAGTTGCTCTGAACTTTCCCCTGACACCCTTTATATCAAACAAAAATCACAGCTGGAGAAGTGACTGATGCAACTGTGTCATGTTATAGTGTCCAAGTAAACCCCTGGAACAGATATATGGGAAAGATGTAAAAGCAGAGGGTGAGTTGTAGTGGGTGACTTTAATTTTCCCAATATGGACTCGGTCTCCGGTGGTGCCACAAGCTTAGATGAGGCAGAATTTTTGTAGGTGCATCTAGGAGGGTTTCTTGACAATATCTAGATCCAACCAGGGAAGGGACCATACTGGACCCTGTATTGGGAAATGAGCCTGGCCAGCTGATTGGAGTTTCAATGCATGAACATATTGGGATCAGCAAACACAACTCCATATATTTGCAGTAAGTTACGGACAAGGATAAGCCTGGACCTTCGGGGAATGTGCTACATTGAGGTGAGGCTAATGACATCAGTATTAGGCACGTGCTGGGGAGAGAGGACGGAAGGCAAGAATAGCAAGGCTCAGGATCCTTGGATGTCAAGAGATGCTGCAAGTTTAGTCAAAAAGAAAAAGGAAGTTTGAGGAAGCTGAAATTGGGCCCTTTGAGAAATGTATAGACAATAGGAGGAAAATGAAACTCCCATGGCAAGTAGGATTAAGGAGAATCCCAAGATATTTTACCCATTGTTGACAAACAAGTGGGTAACTAGATAGAGGATTGGAGCAGTCAAGGATAAATTGGAGAATTTATGCTTGGATCTGGAAATGGGCGAGGTACTAAATGAGTACTTTGCACCTGCATTCACCAAGGAGAGAATCGTGCGATCAGGGAGGGGTATATTGATATTCTAGGGACATGTGATCAAGAAGGAGGAGGTTTACTCTGCTTTTGTTCAGAGATACAGCATGGAAACAGGCTCGTTGACTCTCCATGTCCATTCCGACCATTGATCACCCATACACACTAATTCCATGCTATCCTGCTTTCTCATGTACTTCCTACACATCAGGGGCAATTTACGGAAGCCAAATAACCTACAAACCCGCATGTCTTTGGGATGTAGGAACAGGGAGAATAGGCAAACTCAACACTGGCAGCATCCAAGGTCAGGATCAAACTTTGGTCCTGGGCACTGTGAGGCAGCAGCTCTACCAGCTGTGTCACTGTGTCGCCCTTGGGCCACTGTGGCACAGGTATTGTTTTCTAGAAGAATAATATAGTGGGTAACTCCCCTGCGCCTCATGGGATCTATCCCAGATCATTGAAAATACAAGAGTGGAGACTGCTGGGGCCTTGACAAAGATCTTTGTATACTCTTTAGCCACATGCAAGATCCCAAAGTTCTGCAGGTACCCCATTGCAATTCCTTCATTTGAGGCAGGAAATAGAGACAAAACAGGTAATTCATAGGATGGTGAGGCTGTGGTAGAAAAATTGGTGGAGAAGATTTTTAGGGATAGAATCCTAATCTATCCATAATAAGTCTTTTTAGGGATAGTCATCATGACTTTGGGAGGGGGAGATGATATCTTAAAAAATTGGTTGAGTTTTTTGAGGAGGTGACAAAGATGATTGAACGTAGGGCAATGGGTGTTGAATAAATGGATTTTAGTAAAGTTTTCAACACAGGCCTTCATGGTAGGCTGATGTAAAGGCTAAAGTACATGAGATCCACAGAGACTTGATAGATTGAATTCAAAGTTGATGTGCACAATGTGAGAGGGACCCCTCCTTCAGATGCCGCTCTGATCCCTCTCATTGGCTGACAGGCCAGGAGAGGCAATTCTCAGCATCATTGGTAACAGCGGGGGCAATTAGCTTTTATTGGTTTGGTCACCAGAACCTTTTAAGCCTGTTCCCTATAAACCTTGGCATTCTAGCGAAAAGGGAGAGTGTGGGAAAGGGAAAGGCAAGGGGCAAGGGGCAAGGGGCAAGGGGCAAGGGGCAAGGGGCAAGGGGCAAGGGGCAAGGGGCAAGGGGCAAGGGGCAAGGGGCAAGGGGCAGGGCTCCCTGCTAGCTGTGTTCCCCTGTCACAAGTCCGAGGAAGACTGAGTTACTGGGACAAAACTGAGACTGCCAGTACCATTGTGTGGTCAAGACTGGGCTGTCAGGAAAAAATCCGAGACAGCCAGCACTTCCACTGAGACTAAGGCCAAGTGGCCGGGTCAAGCCTGAGGTGCCAGTGCCTCGTCCTGTCCTAACAAGGGATTGCGCCCATGCATATGTAAAGACTGAGCTGGTCTGGCAGCATCTCCGGAGAAACGTCTAGGTGACGTATCGGGTCGAAATCCTTCTTCGGACTGACACTCTCACTCAGCCTGAAACATCATCTATTCCTTTTCTCCAGAGATGCTGCCTAATTGGTGCAGTTATGGATAGTGAGGAGGCTTGACGAATGATTCAGCAGGATATAGAAAGGTTGAAAATATGTGCAGAGAAACGACTGATGGAGTTTAATCTGGACACACTGCAGCCATGGTGTATCACTGTGGAGGGTGTGAATAGACTGGGTGCTCATTAAATGCGTTATTCGCCTTGGTCATCTAGACATGAGTCAAGCATTCCGAGTATCATTGGAAGTGCACACATCTAGGAATGTGGAGAGTATTCATTATTGGCTTGATATTCTTTATAGACCATGGATAGAACAATGTAAGACCTGATTTGGATTCATAATCCAAGTAGCCCCAGAAACACCTTCACATTATAAACTTGGAGAATGCAGCATTTACATTGATTCAGCCTAGATGAATGGGAGGGTGGTGAGTGGATTGGAAGCAAGTGAGGAAACGTCCAAGTTCAGAAAGTGTGGGGCTGAGGGGAATGTGGATGGTGTTTTGATCTGCTGCCTTTGGTCACTTTTCACTGCTTTTCACTGTACCTCGATACATGTGACAATAAACTAAACTGAACCGAGCTCTGTCTACCTAGATGACTGGATTGGTGTACTCAGATGGAATGTAAACATTTCATGACCCCTGCTGCCACTTTGACTCTGCTCCCACCTAGACCACTCTGACTCTTTCCCTCCCTTTGACATCTCTACCCCCATCTCTGGAGTTACCAGGTGAGTGCGTGTTGTGGTGGTTTATATGCAGTAGGTGAACGGGGACTGTACCGCCAATTACTATTTGCTCTATCAGCACTTCCTCGTGTGGCCAGTTCACAGATCCGTTAATGAAAACACTTTTGTTTTATAGCAAATCTAACTTGGGAGATCCTACCGATAATGTTCTGGCACTTAGGTGGCCACCAAACGCCTGTAAGGTAAATAGAATTATTTGTGTGCCAGTCTGAGTGCTTTGATTGTGAGAGCATGCAAATAGTGTCATTATCACAGAAGCTGCTTTGGAGATCATATTGCCATATTAATAATTAGAATCTGGATGGCATGACTGGTAGGTTTATGGATGTACCTGCTCCCAGTCAACTTTTGCTAGGTCCTGTTTCATGACATTCATATCATCCTTCCCCACTTTAGATCCTTAATTTCTAATCCTTGTATCTTTCCTTATCTACCTTGAAACGCACGTTTGGAACAATAAGGTTGAGAGAAGATTGGTGGTATAGTGGACAATGAAGAGGCTTGTCTCAGGTTACAACTGATTTGGATGAGAGTGTACAAGGCTTGATTAGTAAGTTTGTAGATGACAATAAAGTAGGTGGTATCGTAGATTGCAAAGAGGGTTATCAAAAATTACAGCAGGGTCTTGATCTGCTGGGCAAGTGGGCCGAGGAGAGGCAAATGGAGTTTTATGCAGATAAGAGCAAGATGTTAAATTTTGTATAGTCAAACCAAGGTAGAACCTTCGCAGTGAATGGGAGGGGCCTGTGGAGTGTTGTAGAGCAGAGGGATCGGGCGGTGGTGCAGTAGAGTTGCTGCCTTACAGCACCAGAGACCCAGGTTTGATCCTGACTACAGGTATTTGTCAGTACAGTGTTTGTAAGTTCTCCCCGTGACCTGTGTGGGTTTTCTCTAGGATCTCCGGTTTCCTTCCACACCCCAAAGACATACAGGTTTGTTGGATAATTGGCGGGGTATAATTGTAATTTGTCCCTAGTGTGTGTAGATTAGTGTTAATGTGTAGGGATTGCTCATCTGCGCACTCAGTGGGCCGATGGGACTGTTTCCTCGTTGTATCTCTAAACTAAACTAAAAACTAAGCAGTGAAAGTGCTAGTGTAAAGTGTAGTTCCCTGAAAGTGGCATCACGGGTGGTTTGGGTATTAAAGAGGAGTTTTAGTGTATTGGCTTTCATCAGTCATAGGGAATGGATATGGTGAATGTACAGTTTTTTACCCAGGATAAGAACCTGAGAGCATAGGCCTAAGGTGAGAGGGGAAAGAATTAATAAGAATTTCTTCACACAAAGGGTGGTAGGTATGGAAAATGAACTGCCAGAGAAGATCGTTGAGGCACGTACAATAACAGCATTTAAAAGACATTTGGGCAGGCACATGGACAGGAAAGGTTTAGTGGGATATGGGCCATACCTAAGGAAATGGGACTAACTTAGGTGAGGCACCTTGGTCAGCATGGACGAGTTTGATCAATGGGGCTGTTTCCATGATAACTCTTTACGACCGAGCACACACTTTATGCAGGTATGCCAAATAAGACAATCCACTGTTCGTTGTTACCAATGGAGTGTGTCGATGTTGAAAGGCTTCAAGAATACTGTACGAGCATCTCTAAAACTTGTTCTGTCACCACCTGATCGTTTGCCCTCAGTCAGCGATCCATAAAACAGCTGCCTTCTGACATCAGACCCTCTTGTGACATGTCCTGCTCCTCTGATCTGTGATTCCTTCAGTAACGTGTACATGTTTTTAGTTTCAGAGATATAGAGTGGAATAGGCCCATTGAGTCCGTGCTGAACAGCAATCACCAGTACACTAGTTCTATCCTACACACTAGGGACAATTAACCTACAAACCCACACGTCTTTGGGATGTGGGAGGAAACCAGAGCATCCAGAGGAAACACACGCAGTCACAGCAAGAACGTGCAAACTCCATATAGACAGCACCCGTAGTCAGGATCAAACCCGGGTCTCTGGCATTGGGAGGCAGCAGCTGTACTACTGCGCCAATGTGCCACCCATGGTGAGGAGGTTTATTTGGGACAGAATGTGTCTATCTGGATTTATGTCTGAAGAGTGATTGGTTACATGGTGATATTGATCTAATAAGATGGGCAGAGCAATGCCAGGTGGAAGTGAGACCATATACATCAAAGGTCTAATAAGGGTAGAACAAGAGGAAAGGTTATGGAGGTTAGGCCAGTGGTCTGCTCTTCCTGTGGGAGTTTGGGAACATTTCTGGTGTGTCTGACTACACCTGCAGGAGGCTGTGTCCAGCTGCAGCTTCCCACTGTGTACTGCTGTGGAGAATTTGATTTACGGAGAACTTTGTTGACTGAATTTAGCAATTAGTCACACTGCAGGTAGAGAAAGGAAGGAGGTGGATGACCAGGAGGAGCAGTAAGTGCAGGCAGGTCGTGCAGGAGTGAGTGCCCTGTGGTCATTCCCCTCCCAGACAGAGTAGGTTTCTCAGAGGAAAGTTGCAGCAGTAGCCAAGGTGTGGCACCACAGTTGGCTCTGATGCACAGCAGGGCAAGGAAACATCTCAGTGAGCTGTGGTGTGGGGAAGAGATGGACTTCCCCTTGGCTCAGAGCGAGATCCCAGGATGGTTTGTTGCCTCTCACGTGTCAAGGACAGGGATGTCTTGGATTGGATCCGGGACATTGTGAAAGGGGAGAGAAAACAGCTGAGATTGTTGTACACAATGGTACTGACAACCTAGGCAGAACGAGAGGTGTGATCCGACAGGGTGAACTTAGAGAGTTTGATAGAAGTTTACAAAGCAGAACTTCCAGAGTGTAATCTCAAAATTCCTCTCAGTGCCATATGCCAACGATGGTAACACTAGAATAGATGAACGCATGGCTGAAGAACTGGTGCAGAAGGCAGGCCTTTAGCTGATGAGATCACTGGGATAACTTCTGGGCAGGTGTGACCTGTACAAGAGGGACAGGGTGCATCAAAACTGGAAAAGGACTAACATCCTCTCAGGGAGGTTTGAGGAATGGGTAGTAACGGCTTTTGGTACCTTCATTAATCAGGGTGTTGAGTAAAGAAGTTGCAATATTGTGTTACAGTTGCACAAGACTTTGAGGCTGCATTTGGAGTATTGTGTTCAGTTTTGGTCACTCTGCAATAGGAAGGATGTCATTAAGCTTAAAGAGCACAGAGAAGCTGAAGAGGATGTTGCCAGGACTTGTGAGCCTGTGCTACAGAGAGAGGTTGTGTAGGCGAGAACGTTATTCTTTGGAGTGCAGGAAGATGAGCAATGATCTTATAAAGGAGTATAAGGTCTTGAGGGGAATAGATAGGGTATTTTACCGAACGCGGGGGAATCATGAACAAGAAGACTTAGGTTAAAGGTGAGTGGGGCAAGATTTGATTGGAACCTGAGGGTCAATTTCTTCACACAGAAGCTGGTGGCAACATAGATTACAGCCACCTGCTCCATGACCCTTGCATTCTTTAACAACCTGGGATTATCCCTTCCGGTGCAAGTGACTTGTTAGTGTTACCTCCTCCTCCTCATCAGTTACCCCCACCCCCTCTCCCAGATCTGCATCACTCCGCTTCTGGCAGCTCCCATTTCCTGATAACGGGTGATACAATGCCCTCAGCCATGTTCCAGCTGTGCCTCTACCTTGATGCAGATCACTCCGTTATACCCTGATCTCCACACTCCGCTCATCCCATTTACAGGCCTTTGGAAGGCTCTTTGTTCCACTTTCCCTTGAAAAGCCTCTCTCCTTTTGTACTCACTGCCTCTCCCAACTCACCACATTCAGGTGGGTTTCCATTGAAGTCTCACCTTCCTCATGCTCACTCCTTCCTTCACTCCCTCCTGGGTGATCCAGGGAGCACCTGAGTTCCTTTACTTTTCCCTGGTGTGGGAATACTCCTCGTCTGTACATAAAACATTCCCCATTCTTCAGTGACAGTGCCAGCTGCCACAATATCAACACTTGTGATACATGAGGACTGGGGAGAGCAGTCCATATCGCGATTTACTAACACAAAGCACATTATCTATGCTTGCGTAAGGAAACAAGAGTTGAAAAGTATTCTGTCCATTTATTTTTTTCTCCAAATAAAATTTGGCAATCTCTAATTTTTTTTGGTATCCCAGATCTTTGAAACTTGTGATTTTTTGTCCACTGAAGAAATGGCAGGCAGGTTGGTGCAGTGTATTTCCTGCAGGTTATGGGTGGTCAAGGATGCCTATGGAGCTTCTGGAGACTACACCTGCAGGAATTGTGTCCAGGTGCAGCTCCTGAGTGAACGTGTTGGGGAACTGGGGAAGCAGCTGGATGACCTTAGGGCCATCCTGGAAAATGAGAGTTTCCTGGACAAGTGAAGTTGTTAAGCCAGTGATTCAGGAGGAGAGCAGGTGGGTGACTGGGAGAAAAGGGAGTAAACGTGGAGAGCAGGCGACCCCGGTGGCTGTGCCGAATGAAAACAGGTATGCCCCCTTAGGAGTTGTCGGAGCAGAAGACGCTTCCAGTCCAAGCGGTGAACAGGTCGGTGGCTCCAATCCTGGCAAGGAGACTCGACTGGGGAGACCGACGTCAGGCAGAGCCATAGTAGTGGGTGACTCCATTGTCCGAAGTGTGGGCAGGAGATTCTGTAGCGGCAGGCGGGACTTCAGGATGGTCTGTTACCTCCCTGGTGCCAGGGTTAAATATGTCACAGACCGACTTCAGAACATCCTCAAGAGGAAGGGTGAACAGCCAGAAGTGGTTGTGCACGTGGGCATGAACGACGTCGGGAAGAAGAGGAAGTTTTGCAAAGTGAATTCCAGCCCAAGCGAGTTTGTGCATGGCCTTAAGGACATCCCCTCTCTTCAGTCTATAGTAGTTGGCATCCGTCCATCGGCGAGAGGCGACGGTGAAGCTTTGATGCTGTCTTGTTTGGAGAAGGGAATGTTTAATCGATAGTCTATAATACCATTTTCCTCTGCCTCCCATCTCCTGTTTTCCATCCTTACCTTTTCTGACCACCATATCTTTGAATATTAAGAGGTCTGTTCTGCCGAGAATGAGCCATGTGATCAGCAGCACATCATAATCACACATGGCTCTTTGTACCTGCAGCTCACCAATCTTACTCATCACATTCTGTGTATATTGTGGACACCAGATTGTGTCTCTCAATTTGCTCCTATCCAACAATTCCTTCTCTGTCATCATCCAACACTCACACCCTCTGTTCACCTTATTTATTTTTGCTGTTATTGCCTGGTATGCCCATACCCTGCTGATCTTGATTCAACTGTCGTGACTTGGGCATTGTCCCAATCCTATTAACTTGTGACCCGTCCATCTCATGCAGGTTTCATCTGCCTCTGAATCTGAATGTACCTGCATGCACCATGGATATTACCAGTCTATCGCCACCTTCTCTTCATATTCTGTTCTCCCTGAAGCCTGGCCGTGCCAGCAGCCCAGAGATTGCCACCTGTCCACCTCTGGCAACATTGACAGACTTCCATTGCTGCCTTCTCCACATTGGTACCAATGTGTACCACTTGTTCTGGGTCCCACTTTCCTCTGCACCCTCTCACTCATATCCTGAGAAGCAGAGAAACATCCACCTGGAGAGAAGCAACCAATCCCACAGTCACTTTGACCCATCCACCTGTCTCTTCCACCCCTCCCTTTGTTCACTCACCCCTCTGTCCTTTTGCCAAACCCTCCCATTGCCTGCCCACTCTCTGCCTGACAATGACCCCAATGATCTATCTTTTTTTTAACCTTTTTCATCCATTTTGTTTCAGTGATGGGTTTTCTTTGTTCTTTCTCCAGGTGAATCACTGGACCGGCAAAGGATGTGAATTTGAATGGTGGACCATCCATGGCTGGTGGTAAGTCTCGTTACTCAGATGGGTTCTAGTGAGAGATGGGAGTTGTCAGGGAGAGCTGACAGGGGGGTCTCCAGTGGTAGTGTCGGGCTGTGGTGCTGGTCTGTGGTCTCCACTGAGCCCAGGAACTGGACACCAGCACCAGAACAACAGCTGGTTCTGCAGCTGCACGGCTGCATTCTGAGCAAAGGTCTTCAGCTCCACCTCAAATGGCCGCCCCTGAATCTGACACAACCCTGTCAGTCCCCCTCACAATTTAGACAATTTATGAAGATCACCTCTCATTCCAAAATCTCCAGTGAGCTTCGGCCCAACCTGCTCAATCTCTCATACAGCACCCCATCCCAGGACTCAACCTTTCACCATTCACCCAACTGCTTCCATGGCAGCTATACCTCTCTTTAAATAAAGGGACCAAGAATCTGTTGTGATGTCACTAAAGGTCTGCAGAGACAAAGCCAGACCTCTGTTGGAATAATATATTCAAGACGTGAGTGACAATTAACTTCTTTGTTCACAATAACGTGTCAAGCCAGAGACTGCTCTGCTGACTCAGAGCATGCGACCTTTTAATATCATATTTAATAGCAAGAAATGTGGAGTGGGTCACGTATATTTGTTAACATGGTTAACTATTGTGATCCAGAATTCTCTTCTTTCCCTTATCAGCCTTAACATTAAAGATCAAAAGTACAAGGTCAGACATGTTCAACCTATGAGACACTTCACTAAAATAAAGTTCTATTTCCACGGTACGAAGTGCTCATAAGACAGAGAGCAGTTCAGTTCTTCCCACAATTCCCACACCTCCTCACTATTACACTTCACACCCGGCAAACCCGGGACGGGGTATATTTGCTGTCATTGCTCCAAGCTGCAGTGTGGGAGCACCGATTCTGCAACGCTGGAGTTACCACGGAGCCCCTGGTCTCTGGCACTGAGACAGAACAGGAAGTGTTGTCCCTGTGAAGAAGTTGTCAGCAAAGTGCAGGAACTCTTCAGCTTGGAGGTAGTAACTCATCCCATCCATTTATCTTCCAGGCCCCCCAAGGGTGGCAATGTGAATATGGATCCGTATAACTACAACAAAATAAAGGTCAGTAGTACTTACGGTTCAAGACCATCGTGGGTTTTGGGTCTGGGGTGACACGCTGGCACACAGGCCTTTGGTCAATTTCTCTAGAGGGTGGGTGGGCTTTTCAAAACACACAGCAGCAGGAAGTGTCCTCAGGTCTGTTCTCTGGGCATTTTACATTGGCCTCAGCTGCAGTATTTGAGATTGTGTACATTAACACACAAACCCATTGAAAACCTTCAGTTTGTAACCCACTCCTAGTATCTGTTATTCAACATGTAAATGACTTCCTACAGACCCTGAATGACTTCCCACTCTGTAACTCTGGTATCTGTTATTTCCACACATAAACTATCTGAACTCCTGCCATAGATCCAAGCATGTTACTCCCCCACAGATATCTGATATTAGAATCATGCAGCATGCAAAGAGACCTGTCAGCTTATCCATGCCAATCAAGATGTCTACCAAAGCTAGTGAGCTTTGCCTGTTTGGCTCATATCTCTCTAAACCCTTCCTGTGCATAAACCTGTACAAATGTCTTTTAAACGTTATAATTCTACCCATCCCTACCAATTTCCGTGGCAGCTTCTTCCTTATACCCAGCACCCTATGTGGGAATAAGTCTCTCCCCTCTCACATTAAAGCTGCGCCCTCTAGTTTTAGACTCCCCTATGCTGGAGTATAGGCTGTGACCATGCGCCTTCTCTATGCTTCCCATGATTTCATAAACCTCCATAAGATCACCCCTCGGCCTCCTTCACTCCAGGGAAAACAGTCCCTGTCTGTTCAGTCTGATCAATCTGAAGAAGGTTCCCAACCCAAAAGGTTTCCTGTCCATTCCCTCTGCAGATGCTGCCTGAATCCAGCATCTTACTCCAGCATTGTTTTTGCTAAAGATTCCAGCGCCTGCAGTTTCTTGTGTCCACAGCTGATCTAATGTCACCTAATAACTCAAGCCTTCCAATCTTGTAGTATTTCACCTGTGAATATTAGGTGTAGCGGGACAGGAGGCATCTCTGGAGAGAAGGACTGGGTGACATTTCAGATCGAGACCCTTCAGTCTGAAGAAGTCTTATCCGAAATGTTATCCATTCCTTTTCTCCAGAGATGCTGCCTGTCCCACTGAGTTACTCCAGCATTTTGTGTCTACCGTCGATTTAAACCAGCATCTGCAGTTTTTTCCTACAAAATATTAGGTCTAGGTTCGGCTTAAGTTTATTGTTGTCACATGTTCCGAGATACAGTGAAAAGCTTTCTTTTGCATGCTTTCCAATCAGATTAGAAAATACTATACATAAATACAATCAAGCCAAACTCGAGTGCAATAGATAGAACAAAAGGGAAGATACAGAGTGCTGGAGTAACTAAGAATATGTTTCTCAGCTTTGTAGTGCATTAGTTCCAGAAACAAAGTCCAATGTCTGCAATGCAGTAGAGGTGAATTGGTTTAGTACCCTAGTTAATGGAAGGACCGTTCAGAAGCTTGATAACAGAGGGGAAGAAGCAGTTCTGGAGTCTAGTGTTGCACGCTTTCAAGCTTCTGTACCTTCTGCTGGAAGGGAACAGGGAGAAGGATGACCAGGGTCTGACAAGTCAGTGATTGTGTTGGTTGGGTCACTGGTTGGGTCTAAGTCTGGTCTGTGTTAAACAAAGAAACAAAGTGCTGGAGTAACTCAGTGGGTCTGGCAACATCTCTGAGGAATGTGGATTGGAGACGTTTCAAGTCAGGATACTTCTTCAGACTGATTGTAAGGGGTGGGGGAAAAGAAAGCTGGAAGAGAGGAGGGGGATTACAAATTGTGAAGCCATAGGAAGAGATGTAAGAGGAGGGGGAAGGGAGAAATAGGCGTGAGCCAGGTAAGGCGGGGGGGGGGGGGGGGGGAGGGGGGGTTGTTAGAGGTCACCTAAAATTGGAGGATTCCATGTTCATACTCTTGGGTTGTAAGCTTGGTAAATGTTAAAAACCCCATCTCTAGTGTGTGTAGGATAGTGCAAGGGTCGCTGGTTGGCGAGGACTTGGGCCAAAGGGCCTGTTTCCGCACTAAATGTTAATCGGAATCCTATGTTTAAAAAGCTTTGAGACAAATGCTTAAATAGGACTTGGCAGAGAGGGATACTGTCTTAATGTGGGCAAATGGGATTAGTGTAGTTGGGTAAATTGCATGAACCCAGTATGCCAAAGAGCTCAATTCGATGCTTATAGAGTTGTAGAGTAATGCAGCACAGAAACGTTTCCTTCAGGTAACCTTGTCTATGCTGACCATGATCCTCATCTGCATGACCCCATTTGACCACATTGGGATCTCATCTCTCTATTCCTTTCCTACCCATGTATCTGGACATTCCTACCCTGGGGAAAGGACTCCAACTATCTATGCTGTCAATGCCCCTCATGATCTTATTATCCTTTATCAACCTCCTTTTCAGCCAACATCCTGGTGAATTGTTTTTGTCCAACTCCGTGAAGAGTTTGTGCAGGGGGCAGGGATTCGGATTTCAGGATCTTTGGGATCTTTTCCGGGGCAGGGGTGACCTGAATAAAAGGGACGGGTTGCACCTAAACTGGAGGGGAACAACATCCTAGCGGGAAGGTTTGCTAATGCTACATGGGAGGGTTTAAACTAGATTGGCAGTGGGGTGGGATCTCGTGCAGGACAGAGGCACAGGAGAGGTTAGAATGGAGGGTTGTGTAGGAAAGGTTGATGGACAGAAGAGGGAAAAACCCGGAGAGCGAGGAAGGATTGATGGTTTAAACTGCATGTATTTTAATGCAAGGGCTTGATGGGTAAGGCATATGAGCTTAGGACGTGGTTAGGTTCGCACGACTGGGACGTTATAGCCATGACTGAAACCTGGATAAGGGAGGGGCAGGACTGGCAGCTCAATGATCCGGGGTACAGGAGCTTCAGGAGAGACATGGGTGAGGAAAAAAGCAGAGGGGGAGTTGCATTGTTTATTAAGGAGGATGGCACGGCTAGGTTCAGAGGTTAAGTTCAGAGGTAACATTACGGACAGTTCGTCTAGTGAAGCTATGTAGGTGGAGCTGAGGAACAAGAAAGGGATGATCAGGAAAGGGGTGTACTACAAATGCCCAAATAGTCAACGGGAATTTGAAGAGCAAATGTGCCAGGAGATTGCAGACAGCTGCAGGTCAAATAAGGTTGTTGTAGTAGGGGATTTTAACTTTCCTAATATAGACTGGGAAAATCATAGCATGAAGGGTTCAGATGAGGTTTAAGAAAGCTATGGACCGGGATGGAGAGGGACCATGTGTTAGACAATAGACAATAGACAATAGGTGCAGGAGTAGGCCATTCAGCCCTTCGAGCCAGCACCGCCATTCAATGTGATCATGGCTGATCACTCCCAATCAGTACCCCGTTCCTGCCTTCTCCCCATACCCCCTCACTCCGCTATCCTTAAAAGCTCTATCCAGCTCTCTCTTGAAAGCATCCAACGAACTGGCCTCCACTGCCCTCTGAGGCAGAGAATACCATACCTTCACCACTCTCTGACTGAAAAAGTTCTTCCTCATCTCCGTTCTAAATGGCCTACCCCTTATTCTTAAACTGTGGCCCCTTGTTCTGGACTCCCCCAACATTGGGAACATGTTTCCTGCCTCTAATGTGTCCAATCCCCTAATTATCTTATACGTTTCAATAAGATCCCCCCTCATCCACCTAAATTCCAGTGTATACAAGTCTAATTGCTCCAGCCTTTCAACATACGACAGTCCCGCCATTCCGGGAATTAACCTAGTGAACCTACGCTGCACGCCCTCAATAGCAAGAGTATCCTTCCTCAAATTTGGAGACCAAAACTGCACACAGTACTCCAGGTGCAGTCTCACCAGGGCCCGGTACAACTGTAGAAGGACCTCTTTGCTCCGATACTCAACTCCTCTTGTTACGAAGGCCAACATTCCATTGGTTTTCTTCACTGCCTGCTGTACCTGCATGCTGCCTTTCAGTGACTGATGCACTAGGACACCCAGATCTTGTTGAACATCCCCTCTTCCTAACTTGCTCAACTGGGGTAAGGCCAACTTTGAGGGTATGAGAGAACCTTCAAGTTGACTGGAGCAGGTTATTTGATGGGGAAAGGAACATCGGCCAAGTGGGATGTTTTTAAAAGTGTACTAAAGAGAGCTCAGGATGTGTACGTCCCCGTTAGAGTGAAAGGCATAGCAGGCAAAGAAGGCAGCTTGGCTGATGAGGGAAATTGAGATGTTAGTCAAAAACAAGAAGGATACATGGGACAGGTATAGGCAGCTGGGATCAAGTGCACCCCTGGAGGAGTTTTGGGAACTAAGGAGCAACTAAAAAAAGGAGAACAGAAAGGCTAAAAAGAGGCCAGGAGATAGCTCTGGCGGGTAGCCTCAAGAACAATTCCAAAAGATTTTATAAATAATTAAGGGAGAAAGGGTAACTAGAGAGAGAGTGGGACATCTCAGGAATAAAAACTGTCACCTCTGTGTGGAGCCACAGGAGATGGGCAAGGTCCTCAAATGAGTATTTCTCCTTTGTATTTACCGAGGAGAAAGACAGTAGGGCAGAGGAAATTGGAGCATTCACTGGAAGTGTCATGAGAGTCATTGTTACCGTCAAGGAAGTACTGAAGGTACTGTCGTGTATGAAGGTAGACAAATCTCCGGGGCCTGATCAGATATATCCGACGACATTCCGGGAAACTAGAGAGGAAATTGCAGGAGCCCTGGTTGAAATTTATGAGTCATCCTTAAATACAGGAGAGGTGCCAGATTGGAGGGTGGCAAATGCTGTGCCTCTTTTCAAGAAAGGCTGCAGGGAAAATGCTGGGAACTATAGGCCGGTGAGCTTAACATCTGTAGTTGGTAAGTTACTGGAGAGTATTCTGAGGGATAGAATATACAGGCATTTGGATGGGCAAGGGCTAATTAGGGATAGTCAGCATGGTTTTGTACGTGGGGAGGTCATGTCTCAGAATTCTGATTGATTTTTTTGAAGACGTGAGCAAAAATGTTGATGAGGGCAGAGCTGTAGAAGTTGTGTTAATGGACTTCAGTACGGTGTTCGACAAGGTTCCACATGGTAGGCTGCTCTGGAAGATTAGATCTCATGGGATCCAAGGAGAGATAGCTGAAAGGATAGCTAATTGGCTCCATGGAAGGAGGCAGAGGGTGATGGTGGAAGGTGGCTTCTCAGAATGGAGGCCTGTGACTAGTGGTGTGCCTCAGGGTTTGGTGCTGGGCCCATTACTGTTTCCCATCTACATCAATGGATGAGAACATACAGGGCAAGATTATCAAATTTGCTGATGACACCAAAGTTAGTGGTTTTGCAGATAGTGAAGATGGTTGTGAACAATTGCAGCAGGATCTGGATCGATTGGCAAGGTGGGCGGAGGAATGGTTGATGGAATTTAATGCAGAGAAGTGTGAGGTGTTGTATTTTGGGACGTCGAACAAGGGTAGAACCTACACAGTAAAATGGTAGGCCTCTGTGTAGTGTTGCAGAGCAGAGGGATCTAGGAGTACAAGTGCATGGTTCCTTGAAGGTCACGTCGCAGGTAGATAAGGTAATCAAAAAGGCTTTTGGCACTTTGGCCTTCATCAGTCAGAGTATTGAGTATAGAAGTTGGAAGGTCATGTTACAGTTTTATAAGACGTTGGTGAGACCGCATTTAGAATATTGTGTTCAGTTCTGGTCACCATGTTATAGGAAAGATATTGTCAAGCTTGAAAGGGTTTAGAAAAGATTTACAAGGATGTTGCCACGACTAGAGGGTGTGAGCTATAGGGAGAGGTTGACTAGGCTGGGTCTCTATTTCATGGAGCGTAGGAGGATGAGGGGAGATCTTATAGAGGTGTATAAAATCATGAGAGGAATAGATCGGGTAGATGCACAGAGTCCTTTACCCAGAGTAGGGGATTCAAGGACCAGAGGACATAGGTTCAAGGTGAAGGGGAAAAGATTTAATCGGAATCCGAGTGGTAACTTTTTCACACAGAGGGTAGTGGGTGTATGGAACAAGCTGCCAGAGGAGGTAGTTGAGGCTGGGACTATCCCATCGTTTAAGAAACAGTTGGACAAGTACATGGATAGGGCAGGTTTGGAGTATTATGGACCAAGCAAGTGGGACTAGGGTAGCTGGGCCACTGTTGGCCGGTATGGGCGAGTTTGGCCGAAGAGCCTGTTTCCACACTGTACCACTCTATGACTCTATAACTATAAATCTACGACTCAATATTCAAGTCTACACATAACTTTTGGGTTTCTGTTAGATTATGTGGAAATCCTCACTTGGATTCCAACCTGTAATTCCTGAGTATCTGTTTATTTACAAACCCCCAAATCCCTGGATTAGATCCCACCCTATTCCCAGATACCTGCATCTGTTTTCATATAGCTGTTCAACTTGATTGCAATCCAGCTGCTATCGCTGTGTAGGGTATGTGATGTTCTCTTTCTTGTATTTTCAGTTTTTATTTCACTCTTGTCCTGACACAAAATGTTAATTTGTTTATTTTCAGTCTTTACAGCCTGATTTGGACAAGGTTTGGCCCGAACTGTCTGGCAAAGACACTCTTTGGTAATGGTTTGTACCTAAGGTGGATAAATCCCCAGGGGTTGACCAAATGTATACTTGCACCTTGTGAAAAGCTAGGGTAGAAATTGTGGAGCCCTTGCACAGATATTACCATCATCTTTAGGCACAGGTGAAGTTCCAGTAGACTGGAGGGTGGCTAATGTACAGTTATTTAAGGGCACCAAGGACAAGCCAGGGCACCACTGGTGAGTGAGCCTGCATCAGTAGTGGGTACGTAACTGCAGGTGATTCTGAGGGACATCATTTACCAGCAGTTGATAGATAAAGACTGATCAGGGATAATCATAGGGAATCATATCTCACAAAGCAGACAGTTTTTTAAAGAGGTGACCAAGAGGATTGATTTAGGTTAAAGATCGTTGTCTATGTGGACATTAGCTGGGCCATGACAAGGTCATAAGTGATTGGAGCAGAATTAGGCCATTCGGTCATTCCACAATAGTGACCCAGCATCGATCCCTGTGGCACACCACTGGTTTCTGATCTCCAATCTGAATAACAACTCTTTACTATACCCTCTGGCTCTTGCCATCAAACCAATTTTCTCACCAATTGGCTAGTTTGCCGTGGATCCCATGTGATCTAACCTTCCAGCCGAGCTTACAATGCGATACCTTGTCAAAGGCCTTGCTGAATTTAGCAGGCCACACTGCCCTCATCAATCCTCTTCTAACTTCTAAATGTTGTGAGAGTCACTGCTTCCACTGCCTCGAGCAGTGTGTTTCAGATTCCAACTACCCTCTCTTGAAAAAGTTATTTTCAGATCTCTAAATCTTTTCCCACTTCTCCTAAAAGTGAGCCATCTAGTTTCCTACTATCTGCTCTGTCTCTTACTCTCATATCTTTGTGCATGTCCACCGGGTCCCCTTCAGCCTCCTCAACTCCCGGGAAAGCTAACGCTGTCTATCCAGTCGTTCCTCATAATTCAGGTGCCTAATCCTAGATCAGAATTATACAGTTCTCCAGGTGTGGCCTGACCAATAGATAAAGTTGTAACACTGTTCTTATTTAGTGCCTGACAAATGAAGGGAAATATTGTGCACACCTGTGCTGGCAACCTTGTGTACTGCACACCTGCAATCCTTGGGTTTGAACACCAAAGTTTGTCTGTTCAATGGTTTAGGTGGCACAGTGGTACAACTAGTAAAGCTACCACCACACGGCTCCAGTAACCCCTGGTTCAATCCTGATATCTGCCTCTGCCTGTGTTTGTACATTCTCCCTGTTATTCTGTGGGCTTCCCAAGGGTGCTCTGGATTCTTCCCACATTCAAAAGATGTGTGAGGGCTACGTTAATTGGCTGCTATAAATTAAGGGGGAGAATCTATGGGGCAATTGATCATAAAATGGGTGCTTGGTGGTCAGTGCAGACTCAGTAAGCCAAATAACTGACTGCTGTGCTGTACCTTCATATGAGTCAAATCTCCAACCCACTGGATCCCCTCCCACGGACACTCTCCCCACCATTCTGCCCCATCACCCATTCTGCCCCATCACCCACTCTCCCCACCACTCTCCCCCATCACCCACTCTCCCCCATCACCCACTCTCCCCATCCCCACCCCTCCTATGGACACTCTGCCCCATCACCCACTCTCCCCACCCCCTTCCCACCCTTCAACGGACACTCACACCACCCTCTCTCTACACCCCTCCCACGGACACTCTCCCCCATCACCCACTCTCCCCATCCATGGACACTGTGCCTCATCACCTACTCTCCCCAACCCCACCCCTCCTGTGGACATTCTCCCCCATCACCCCTCCCCTCCCACTGACACTCTCCCCCAACACTCACTCTCTCCACCCCCTCCCCACCCACGGACACTCTCCCTCATCACCCACCCTCCCTGCCCCCACCCCTCCTATGGACATTCTCCCCCATCATCGCTCCCCTCCCATGGACATTCTCCTTCATCACCCACTCTCCCCACCCCCACCCCCACCATGGACATCACCCACTCTCCCCACCCCCACCCCTACCCCTACCCCTCCCCTTCCAACTGGACAAATAATGTTTTGGTTCCTGGACTTCAGACTGGAGAAAGGTCCTGATCTGAAAAGTCATCAGTCCATTTTCTCCCTGCAGATACTGTCTGGTCTGCTAAGTTCCTCCACCAACTTGTTTTTAACTTCCTCTAAACATTTCTATCCATATGCCTGTCCAAATGTCTTTTAAATCCATCTCTACATGACCTCTGTCAGCTTATTCCGTAAATGTAGCACCGTCTGTGTGGAAAAGATTGCCCCTTAGGTCCCCTTTAAATCTTTCCCCTTTCACCTTAAACCTATGCCCTCATGTTTTAGACACCCCAACCCTGGGAAAGCAGTCACTTTATTGCCTTCTTCACTCCAGTGAAAACAGCCTCAGCCTGTCCAGTCCCTCCATATCATTCAATCCCTCCTGTCCCTGTTACATCCTCATGAATCTCTTCTGTACCCTTTCCAACTTAATGACGGGGTTCCCATAGTTGAAATTATTCCTATATATTTAGTTGGAATAATTCCTGTAGTTGGGTGACTGGAACTTTGCACAATAGTCCAAGTGTGGTCTCACCACCAATATCATTCAAAGACAGTTTCTGTTTCTCCTTCAATCCATCTTTCAGCTCTGCACTCTTGAAAACTCTTCATATTGAAACATTGCTGTTCCTAATCTCTTTCCACAGGTCCCATGAATGGGAGGCACACGGTAAGCCTGCTACTCAGACATTAACAGTGCGTGAGTACTTTGAGAAAGGTCTGAACTACTACAGGTGAGGACCTGATGTGTGTATCTCACTGACATACAGCCCCACCACCACCATCCACGGGAGGAGAGAGAGACAAAATGAGGAAGGGTGGCAGAGAGACAAATATATGGAAGAAGATAGACAGAGGCAGGGAGATGGAGAGAGAGAGAGATGGAAGGAGGGAGAGGAGGAGGACGGACAGAGAGAGAGTCTGAGGGAGAAGTGATGGAGAGAGTAAGAGTGACAGAGGGGGGGACAATGAGAAGGAGAGGGGATTGAGGACAGAGCACAAAGAGATGGGATGGAAAAGATGGAGAGTTCAAGGAGAGAGCAACAGTGTGTGAGTGGCAGAGAGAGAGTGGGAGATAAAGGATGCAGCGAGGGAAAGAGAGAAGGGGGAGATGCACAGATGCCTGACAAAACAAACAGATGTGGGAAACAGAGGCAGACACAGGAAGATAGATAGATAGTTACAGATAGATGTGTGAAAAGAGGGGAGGAGGACAGATGTGAAGAGATGGAGAGCTATACAGGCAGGGAGAAAGAGATGGATGGGTAGAGGGAGAGGCAGAATATAGATCATATAGACAGAGAGCTACGCAGCATGGAAACAGGGCCTTCAGCACCTCTTCCATGCTAACCAAAGTGTTCACCTCGAGCTACACCCATTAGGTTGCGTTTGGCCCATACTCCTCTAAACCTTTCCAATCCATGTACCTGTCCGTATAACTTTGAAATATTGTTATTGTACTCGCTCCTCCCACCTCTTCTGGCAGCTCATTTCATACTCCCACCACCCTCAGATCTCTTTTAAATCTTTCCCCTCTCATCGAAAATCTAGTTTTACACTCTCCCGCCCTTGGGAAAAGACTGTGATCATCCACATGATCGAAGTTCCCTGTGTTACACCCTGCATTGTTCCAGGCCTATCAGTACAATGCAGCACAGGAACAGGCCCTTTGGCCCACAATGTCAGTGCTGTTCATGATGCCAAGATAAACTAATCTCCTCCACCTGCACATGATCCACATCCCTCCATTCCCTGCATATCCATGTACTTATTTAAAGGCCTCAAATGTCACTATTGTATCTGCCTCCACCACCACCCTCAGCAGTGTGTTCCAGGCACCCACCACTCTCCTTTAAACTTTGCCCCTCTCACTTTAAAGCTTTGCCCTCTGCTCTTTGAGTCTGGTCCTTATAAATTAAACCCTCCGTAGCATTATCTGCAGAGGAATCTTGAGGAGCAAGTCTATAGTTCACTGAAAGTGGAAGCACAACATGGATAGGGAGGTAAAGAAGGCAGACAGCTTGCTTACCTTCATCAGTCAGATGTGGGTTTTAGAATCAGGTGATCATGTTGCAGCTTTATAAACTATGGTCAGGGCACATTTGGAGTATTGTGTGCAGTATTGTGTGGGGGGGGGGAAGAGGGGGGAATAAAAGAGAAATGAGGGATCTGGGGATGGGAGATGAGCACACTGAGGAAGGAAAATGGTGGGGTGTGAAGGGGCAGATGGGAGATAGTGAAATAAATGGGCTGCACCGGGTGTAGGAGGGGGGAACGGAAACGAGAGAGGGCATGGGGGTATTACTTGATATTGGTGAATTCAATGTTCATACCATTGGGTTGTGAACCTGTGTAGATGGACAGAGAGCTGTACAATGCAACAGGAAACACAGATCAGTTTTTGTTCACAAATCGTTGCTACTCTCCAATGTGATTGTGTGCCAGAGAGGGAGAGTGTGTGGAGAGGTGGGAATACTGAGAGGGAGCACATGGGTTAATGGGGATTAAGCAGAGAGGGTGAGGAATGTGGGGACGGTATGTTGGTGAGGGGGAGGAAGGGATACAATAATTTGTATTTACTTATGAGCGATGAATGTTGATGTGCAGCGGAAACAAAACTTCTTTGTTTTTGTTGCAGACGTGTGGAAAGTTGTGCAAAAGTAATACCAAAGGTATGTAATGCTCAATTAATGGTTCTTTGTTGCAAGGTGTTTGTGTTGTGAGACAGGGACCTAATGTTACCAATGTACAGGAGTCCTCGGCGCCGTCTCTTCCGTATTCCCCCCCCCGTGTCATAACTCCCCCCCCCCCCCGTGTCATATCTCCCCCCCCCCCCCCCCCGTGTCATATCTCCTCCCCCCCATGTCGTGTGTCCCACCCCCACCCACGCATAAAATGTTACAAAAACTCATTGGAGTCTCTTGCATCTTATCTGCCAGAGGTCTGCCAGGCCTTCTTTTTTGCCCTTTAGTTTTCCTTTACGAACATCATTTACAAGGATGTTATCATATCATATATCATATCATATATATACAGCCGGAAACAGGCCTTTTCGGCCTCCAAGTCCGTGCCGCCCAGCGATCCCCGTACATTAACACTATCCTACACCCACTAGGGACAATTTTTACATTTACCCAGCCAATTAACCTACATACCTGTACGTCTTTGGAGTGTGGGAGGAAACCGAAGATCTCGGAGAAAACCCACGCAGGTCACGGGGAGAACGTACAAACTCCTTACAGTACAGCACCCGTAGTCAGGATCGAACCTGAGTCTCCGGCGCTGCATTCGCTGTAAAGCAGCAACTCTACCGCTGCGCTACCGTGCCGTGCCAAGACTTGAGGGCCTGAGCTACAGGGAGTGATTGGGCAGTCTAGGACTTTATTCCCTGGAATGCAGGAGGATGAGGAATGAACTTACAGAGGAGTGAGTATAAGATCATGAGTGGAATAGATAAGGTCTTTTACCCAGAGTAGGGAAATTAAGAATCAGAAGCCATAGGATTAGGGTGATAGGGGAAAGATTTAATAGGAACCTAAGGGGCAACTTTTTCACACAGAGGGTGGTGGGAAAATGGAATGTTGGGTATATGGATGGGTACATGGATAATGAAGGAGGGATATGGGCCAAGTGCAAGTAGGTGGGACTAGTATAACAATCAAACAATCTCCTAGATGTTCTAGTGGCCAGAGATCCTAGGGTGACGGAGGAACTGAAGGAACATTAGGTAGAAAATGGTGTTGGGTAGACTGATGGGACTGAAAGCTGATAAATCCCCTGAGCCTGATGGTCTGCATCCCAGGATACTTAAGGAGGTGGCTCTTGAAATTGTGGACGCATTGGTGATCCTTTTCCAATGTTCTATAGATTCAGGATAAGTTCCTGTGGATTGGAGGGTAGCTAATGTTATCCCACTTTTAAGAAAGGAGGGAGAGAGAAAACAGGAAATTATAGACCAGTTAGTCTGACATCAGTGGTGGGGAAGATGCTGGAGTCAATTATAAAAGATGAAATTGCGGAGCATTTGGATAGCAGTAACAGGATCGTTCCGAGTCAGCATGGATTTACGAAGGGGAAATCATGCTTGACTAATCTTCTGGAATTTTTTGAGGATGTAACTAGGAAAATTGACAGGGGAGAACCGGTGGATGTGGTGACTTTCAGAAAGCGTTCGACAAGGTCCCACATAGGAGATTAGTGGGCAAAATTAGAGCACATGGTTTTGGGGGTAGGGTACTGACATGGATGGAAAATTGGTTGGCAGACAGAAAGCAAGGAGTGGGGATAAATGGGTCCCTTTCAGAATAGCAGGCAGTGACTAGTGGGGTACCGCAAGGCTCGGTGCTGGGACCGCAGCTATTTAATATATACATTAATGACTTGGATGAAGGGATTAAAAGTACCATTAGCAAATTTGCAGATGGTACAAAGCTGGGTGGTAGTGTGAACTGTGAGGAAGATGTTATGAGGTTGCAGGGTGACTTGGACAGGTTGTGTGAGTGGGCGGATGCATGGCAGATGCAGTTTAATGTGGATAAGTGTGAGGTTATCCACTTTGGTGGCAAGAATAGGAAGGCAGATTATTATCCGAATGGTGTCAAGTTAGGAAAAGGGGACGTACAACAAGATCTGGGTGTCCTAGTGCATCATTCACTGAAAGGAAGCATGCAGGTACAGCAGGCAGTGAAGAAAGCCAATGGAATGTTGGCCTTCATAACAAGAGGAGTTGAGTATAGGAGCAAAGAGGTCCTTCTGCAGTTGTACAGGGCCCAAGTGAAACCGCACCTGGAGTACTGTGTGCAGTTTTGGTCTCCAAATTTGAGGAAGGATATTCTTGCTATTGAGGGCATGCAGCGTAGGTTTGCTAGGTTAATTCCCGGAATGGTGGGACTATCATATGTTGAAAGACTGGAGTGGCTAGGCTTGTATACACCGGAATTCAGAAGGATGAGAGGGGATCTTATCGAAACATATAAGATTATTAAGGGGTTGGACACCTTAGAGGCAGGAAACATGTTCCCAATGTTGGGGTAATCCAGAACCAGAGGCCAGTTTAAGAATAAGGGGTAGGCCATTTAGAACGGAGATGAGGAAAAACTTTTTCAGTCAGAGAGTTGTAAATCTGTGGAATTCTCTGCCTCAGAAGGCAGTGGAAGCCAATTCTCTGAATGCATTCAAGAGAGAGCTAGATAGAGCTCTTAAGGATAGCGGAGTCTGGGGGTATGGGGAGAAGGCAGGAACGGGGTACCGATTGAGAATGATCAGCCATGATCACATTGAATGGCGGTGCTGGCTCGAAGGGCCGAATGGCCTACTCCTGCACCTATTATCTACTGTCTAATATAGATGGGGCATATTGGTCAGCATGGGCAGGTTGTGCCTATGGGCCTGTTTCTGTGCTGTGTGATTCCATTACTATAAATATGCCCTCCAGTCCGCTACATTCTCCAGGGATACGCTTTGTCCCAGCCACCTGGACCTGATCCAAGCCTCCTTTTTCCTGACCTTTTCAGGATGTTTCTGCAACTTCAATTACCTTTTGTGGTTTTCCTTTGCCGATACTGTAGTGGGATGTTGAACCTGAAATGTTAAATCTGTTTCTTTCCCCATAAACGTTACCTGACTTGCTGAGGTTATTTATTGTTTTCTATTTTATTTAGATTTCCAGCCAATCCGTCATCCAGTAATACGTGCTGATGTAATGTGCTCGGAGCACTTCCCTCTCCGCGTTTCATTAGTTTGTCATCGTCTTTTCTGTCTGAAGGATCATAGCTGGTCAGTCCACTCCTGGTAACCTCCACTTTCCTTTGTTCACAGAAAGCCGAAGCATGCTTCAGAAAGCTATCAATTGTGAAAGATTGTGTAAGTATCAGGTCCTGATGAAAAAAGCTCACAACCAGCCCATAATCCATGTTCCCCTTGATATCCAGAAATCTAGTAATCTCTGTTGTGAATGCCCTCAGTGGATGAGCTCCCACACCCCTGTGTGATGAAATCTACAGAATCGCCACCTATGAGGATGGGGATTTTTTTCTTATCTCAGTGCTCAACAGCCTGTCCCAACTTGCAATCCCAACAACCCCCTACTTCTACACTTCTCAACTAGAGGAACCAACATTACAATAAATCCCCTCCCAAAGCCTATAATGGATATGCAAATCATCACGAGGTTATTACTCATTATTTTCCACTCGAGAGGACAGGCCCATTCTGCTTAATCTCTCCTCAGGACAAAATCACTCTGGTCCAAATGTACCACAACAAGTTCACCCTGAGCTGCAACCCCTTAAAATTACAACAGATTTAGACAATAGACAATAGGTGCAGGAGTAGGCCATTCGGCCCTTTGAGCCAGCACTGCCATTCAATGTGATCATGGCTGATCATTCACAATCAGTACCCCGTTCCTGCCTTCTCCTCATACCCCCTGACTCCGCTATCTTGAAAGCAGCCAGAGAATTGTCCTCCACTGCCTTCCGAGGCAGAGAATTCCACAGATTTACAACTCTCTGAATGAAAAAGTATTTCCTCATATCCGTTCTAAATGGCTTACCCCTTGTTCTTAAACTGTGGCCCCTGGTTCTGGACTCCCCCAACATTGGGAACATGTTTTCTGCCTCTAATGTGTCTAATCCTTTAATAATATATGTTTCAATAAGACCGCCTCTCATCCTAAATTCCAGCGTATACAGGCCTAGTCGCTCCAGTCTTTCAACATACGATAGTCCCACCGTTTCGGAATTTACCTAGTGAATCTTTGCTGCACGCCCTCAATAGCAAGAATGTCCTTCCTCAAATTTGGAGACCAAAATTCCACACAGTACTCCAGGTGTGGTCTCACTAGGGCCCTGTACAACTGCAGAAGGACCTCTTTGCTCCTATACTCAACTCCTCTTGTCATAAAGGCCAACATGCCATTAGCTTTCTTCACTGCCTGCTGTACCTGCATGCTAACTTTAAGTGACTGATGACCAAGGACACCCAGATCTCTTTGTACTTCCCCATTTCCTAACTTGACACCATTCAGACAATAATCTGCCTTCCTGTTCTTTCCACCAAAGTGGATAACCTCACATTTATCCACCTTAAACTGCATCTGCCATGCATCCGCCCACTCACACAACCTGTCCAAATCACCCTGCATCCTCATAGCATCTTCCTCACAGTTCACACTGCCACCCAGCTTTGTATCATCTGCAAATTTGCTAATGGTACTTTTAATCCCTTCATCCAAGTCATTAATGTACTTCGCAAGAATGGCGTTGGAGAGAGAACTGAGGGCGACAGGAGGATAGTCATACCGTGCGGAAACAGGCCCTTCGGCCCAACTTGCCCACACCAACCAACATGTCCCATCTACACTGGCCCCACCTGCCTATGTTTGGCCCATATCTCTCTAAACCTGTCCTATCCATGCACCTGTCCAAATGTTTCTTAAACATTGTGATACTACCTGCCTCTACTACCTCCGGCAGCTCATTCCATACATCCACAACCTGTGTGAAAGTTACCCCTAGGTTCCTATTAAATTTCCCCCCCCTCACCTTAAAACTATGTCCTCTGGTTCTTGATTCCCCTACACTGGGCAAGAGGCTCAGTATGTCTACCCAATCTATTCCTCTCATGATTTTGTACACCTCTATAAGATCACCCCTCATCCTCCTGCGCTCCAATGAATAGAGTCCTAGCTTGCTCAACCTCCATATAATTACGACTCATAAATCTCAGGCCCTTGAATCCTGGCAAGATTCTTGTAAATCTTCTCTGCACCCTTTCCAGCTTGCATCTTGCCTAATACCTAATCAATGTCTGATATAAATGCAACAGGACTTCCCAACTTCTATACTTAATACTCTGACAGATGAAGGCCAGTGTGCCAAAAACCTTTTTGACCACTTATCTACTTGTGTTGCCACTTTCAACAAATTATGTACCTGCACTCCTAGATCTTCCTTCTCTACAACTCTCCCCAGAGACTTACCGTTGACTGTGTAGATCCTGCCCATTTTAGTCTTCCCAAAATGCAACACCTCACATTTCTCTGTATTGAATTCCATCAACCATTCCTCAGCCCTCCTGGCCAACCGATCAAGATCCTGCTGCAATTATTGACAACTGTGGCAACGCGTCGAGAAAGGCCCGAAATAAAGGCAAGGAGCCGGGTATTTCGGGAGGTTTGATTTTATTACGTTTGCTAGACCGGTCAAGTCTGCCAGAGTGAAATCGCGCCCAAAACCTCGTCCTTTATAACCGTAGCAAAGGGCCGCCCCCCTGAACCGGTCCATTCCCGTGCCGAGGGGTCGGTAGTGGTATGGCCAGACCCTTGGGAGCCGCCACAGGACCCCCCCCCCCCTAGAACCGGAGGCACGAAACGCACTGGTGGTCGCACTACCCGACCGGACCGCGTACGAAAATCGGCCAACAGAGGGGCCGGCGGAGGCACAGTTGGAGGGACAGGTGGTGGGACCCGCAAAGAGGGGCAACCTCGTGACCGAGGCTGGGCAACCCGTTGGTCGATGTCCAAGTGGGCCGGCTTCAAGCGGTCAATTGACATGGCCTCCGGCCGGCCCCCCATGTCCAAGACAAAGGTTGTCTGTCCGTGCTCCAGCACCCGGTACGGGCCCTCATAAGGCCTCTGGAGCGGTGTCCGGTGGGCGTCACGGCGCAGGAACACATGGGTGCAGTCCCGGAGGGCCGATGGCATGAAAAGGCGGAATGTACCATGTCGGGACGTCGGCACAGGTGCGAGCTTGCCAACTCGCTCTCGAAGGCGCTGTAGTTAAGCTCCATCTTAACTATCTACAATACCACCCACTTTTGTGTTATCTGCAAACTTGCTAATCATGTACATTCTCATCCAAATCAATGATATAGATGACAAACAGCAATGGGCCCACCACCAAACCCTGAGGCACACCACCAGTCACAGGCCTCGAGTCCGAAAAGAAACCTTCCACCATCAGCCTCAGCTTCCTTCCATGAAGCCAATTTTCTATCCATCCAGCTATCTCTCCTTAGATCACATGTGATCTAACCTTCCAGATGTTCCAGGTGTTCCGGATGTGGCCTTTATTATATCGGTGACACAAAGCATAGATTCAGCGACTGTTTTGCCGGACACTTGAGCTCGACCCACCAAAGATGACTGGATTTCCCAGTTATTAACCACATTAACCCCCCTTCCCATTCCAACACTGACTTTTCTGTCCTGTGCTTCCTCCATTGCCAGAGTGAGGCCAGACACAAACTAGAGGAACAGTGCCTCAAATTCCACGGGTCACTTACAACCTAATAATATGGACATTTAATTCTCCAATTTGGGTAACTTACCAAACTCCCCCACCTTCTTCCCCCCTTCCTTCCCCCCAGTCCATCTCTCTTCCCTGTGCTACACCTGGACTCATAACCATTTCTCTCTCACCCATTTCCTTCCAACTACATTCCTTCCTCTAGCTTCACAATTTTCAACTCACCCTCTGGACTTTGTTCAACCATTCGCTGATCAAAAAACATTCGTCTGAATCCACCCGTGACTCATAGGCTTTGTCCTGCCCCTCCTCTCATCCAACTTCCTTCCCACCCCCCCCCCCCCCACCCCCAAAATCAGTCCAAAGAAGTGTCCCAACCTGAAACCTTAATGTCTTTCGAAGTTGCAACAGGCAGGAATGAAAAAGAGGACCCAGTTGATATGTATTTGGACTCAGAGGCCTTTAATAAAGTGGAGTATAGGAGGTTATTAAACAAAATTTACATGCTCGGCCATGAGGAAAATATACGAGCCAGGACTTGGTCAACTGAGAGAAGATGGAGTAGGATAAAATGGGTCATTTTTTGGGCTGGGTGGCTGTGACCAGGAATGATGCTGGATTAATGCTGGGCCCAGCTGCTCACAATTGATATCCCTGAATTGTATTAGAAGATCAGGTTGGATATGTCCAAGCAAAACACAAACTGCTGGAGGAACTCAGCATCAGTGGAGGCAGAGGGATGGTGCCTGTTTGGGGTCAGGATCCTGCACCAGCTCACTGCATGATGTATCCAAGGTAGCTGACGATACCAAGCCAGGATTATGCAGAGACATCGGGCAGAACATGGCGGATGGAAAATAATGTGGAGAAAGTTGGAGAATTTTAAATGGTGGGAAATTGAAAGGTGTTGGGGTTGGGAGAGGTCCAAGTATGGGGTTCTTGCACACCAACCACTGAAAGTTCACATGTAGGGTAGTGAGCTATTTGTTGTGTGTTGGGCTTTATTTTAAGAGGATTGCTCCAATTATATGGGGCACTGGTGAGACAGCACCTGGAATATGTACAGATCTGCTGTACCTGCCTGAGGAAAGATTACCCTCAATGGAAGGTGAGCCGCATTGCTTCAGCAGGTTGAATGGTGGGTTGGGATGGGGTCTGGCTGCTCCTCTGTAGAGAGAACGAACAAACTTGGTCTAAACTCTAGTTCCAAGAATGAGAGGTGATCTCATTGAAACACAAATTTTTACTGGATTTGATATGAATTTGATGTTTCCATTGCCTTCAGTCTGAAATACAACTATCCCCCACTCTCAGCTGCCGGTCCATGCTGCTACCCAATCTTTAACCCCCTCTGGCCCAGTTTCACACTGCCTTGAGGGTAGGACTTCATCAAGCCCCTGAAAGCCCTCTCAGAGATTGAATAGATGGAGGATGGCAGGAGAGAGGGAGAGCAGAAGATACGGGGGGGGGGGGGGAAGGGGATTGACAACAGCAGAGAAGTTTCAGGCGAGGAACTCCAGTGATCTGGGATGTGCTGCCTGAATGGAGCTCAGTAGATTCACAGCAATGGGCAAAGGGAACTGGAGAAAGTCTGGACTGTGGGGAGGAACGGGGAGTGAGACTCAGCAAGGAGCTCCACCATCAAGCTGGAACAAGCCTGATGGGCCGAGTGGACTCCTGTCATTCACCGATTCTCAAATCCAATCTGGAATTCCAGAGGGGGAGGGATGTGGGACTTGTTCCCACCCTGTGCCTGGCTCTCCCTCTCCACGGTTCAATAGTTGATAATCTCTCCTTATTTCTGCTCCTGATGTCCTAACTTAGGTCCGTCCGCACCTGGTAACCTTATCTTTCCGCTCTCTGTTCACAGATAATAATCCGGAAAGAATCATCTGGAAAGCGAGTGAGTATCAAGTCCTGAGTATAAAAGCGAACACTCGATCCCGAGAAGGAGTCCACAACTAAGCGCTAGTGGGGAGAAGTGATGTTGGTGACAGGACAATGGGTGGAACAGGAAGTGAGTGAGAGAAGTGAAACAGAGAACTGGAAGGCAGAGTGAGGTGAGAGGGGTACAGGGGAGAGATAGTTTGGGGGGAGAGTGTGAGGGAGGCAGATAGGTAGACCGGGAGGAAGGAGAGGGAAATAGAGAAGAGAAGAAAGAGTGGCAAAGAGAAATGCAAGGGTTATGGCCACATCATGCAACACAGAACCCTCAGTCCATTGTGTCCATGCTGACCATCAGGTATCCAACTCCAACCACTTGGTCCGCACCCTACTCACTTGGTAATTCAGGAGCTCATGCAAATGTTTCTTCAACACTGAAAATTTCTGCCTCCCCATCCCCTCAAGGAGATCATTCCAGATTCCAATCACCCTCTGAATGGATAAAGGTCTTCCTCGGATCCTCCTTAGACCAACACCCTCTGTCCCTAGACACATGTACCATTGGGAAACATTTCCTACAATCTATCTCTTACAGCATGGATACAGCTGCTTCGGCCTAACCTGTCCACACCGACCAAAATGCCTCATATAAGCAAGTTCCATTTGCCTGTGTTTGGCCCATATCCCTCAACGCCTTTCGTATCCATGTGCCTGTTCAAGAGTCTTTTAAATGCTGTTATAGTTCCTGCAAGAATGATCTCCACTGGCACCTAATTCCATGACCCAACATCCTCTGAGTGAAAAAAGTGGTCTTCAGGTTCCTATTACATCTTGCCCCTTTCTCCTTAAATCTAGGACCTCTGACTTTTGATTGTCTATCCTGGATAAAAGACTCTATTCACTCTCCTCATGATTTTAAACACCCAAAACACATCACTCTCTCTAACTCAGGCCATCAAGCCATGAAAAATTCTGGTAAATTATTTCTAGATTATTTCCAGTTTAATGACATGCAGTGCATTCAGAAAGCATTCAGACCCCATCATCTTTTCCACATTTTGCTACGTTACAGCCTTATTTTAAAAGATGGTTGTGAAACGGTGAACGGTAGGGATCTGGGGAGTGTTGTAGAGCAGCTGGATCGAGGAGTATTTATAGTACTGTGTTCAGTTTTGGGCACCAGGTTACAGGAAAGATGTTCTCAAGCTGGAAAGAGTGCAGAGAAGATTTACGAGGATGTTGCCAGGACGTGAGGGCCTGAGCTATAGGCTATGACTATAGCTTGGAGCGCAGGACGATGAGGGGTGATCTTATAGAGGTGTAGAAACTCATGAGAGGAACAGTTTGGGTAGATGCACAGTCTCTTGCCCATAATAGGGGAATCGACAACCAGAGGACATAGGTTTAAGGTGAGGGGGAAAAGATTTAATAGGAATTTGACGGGTATTATATTCACAAAAAAGGGTGACAGGTGTATGGAACGAGCTGCCGGAGGAGGTAATTGAGGCAGGTACTATCGCAACGTTTAATAAACATTTAGACAGATTCATGGATAGGATATGTTTGGAGCGATATGGGCCAAAGCAGACAGATGGGACGAGTGCAGATGGGACATGTTGGTCGGTTTGGGCAAGTTGGGCCGAAGGGCCTGTTTCCACACTGTATGACTCTGTATGCATGGTATAGGAGAGATAGAGGGTAAAAGAGGTGAGTGAGTTGTTTTATTGATTAAGGAGAATGTCACGGCACTAGCCTGAGATTACATTACGGATGGTTTGCCCAGTGAGGCTATATGCGTGCAGCCAATTTATATATCCTGCCTATTCTGTCCTCCAACTTTATTTCATCACCACCCATATGGACTTCCAGCCTGTCACCTGCCTCAGTCCCGCATTGAATCCCGCCCATCTGCCTTTCAAGTTTAGTCCCGTCCACTGTGCCTTCCCTCCACAGATGCTGCCTAACCTGCTCACTTCCCCTAGCAGCATGGTTTTCCCATCTATTCTGGCAGGGACAGACCTGGAGTGACAGAGCCCCAGAGGATGAATGGGTGGATGGGGCAGTGGTCTTCAGTGAATGGGGGGGGGGGGGGGGGGGGAGAGGTAGTAGGGTTTGGGTTGACAAGGACAAGGGCCTGCCAGTGGGTTGGGGTGATAGTTTCTGAGTTAATGGGGGGTTTGCACAGTGAGTGAGTGAGGGGTGACCCTTCACCGACTGTTGGTCACCCTCACTCCAGCTCCTTTCCCAGAAAGGTTTTCACCACTTTCTTTTGCCCGCAGATTATTACTGAAGCACGTTTGTATCTCAAGTAACCGTACAGAGCTCACAGCCAACCAACTGCACAGCACGCTACGATTCTGCAAATGCTCAGCGGGACAGGGGATGGAAAGGGATGGAAGAACAGAGACTGCCAGAGACACTCTGGTGGATGGATAAACAGGAAAAAGAGGCAGGTTGAAAGAGGGAAAGAGAGAAAGTTGGAGGTGTTCATGTGTTAGTCCTGTCGAGCTGCTAAATTCTCACTGCAGTTATCACCTGAAGGTAATATTCTTTATTGGAGACTCAGCTGTGACCTGTGCTCACATCACACATCGTCACTACATGGACATGCACCTTTCAATGTTCTCAAAATTATTATGGGGAGAGACCTAGAGGAAACATATGTACAAGCAAAGGAAGGACACCACACAAACAGGCAAAGAAGTGGTGTGATAGACAGATTGAAACTCCAGGGGTTCAGCAAATGCGAGCTATGCTTTGCTTTGTGGCTTTTAAGCAATAAAAAATCATTTCAAAACTTGTCTTGTATTGGTTATGTATGTCTGGACCTCTCCTGGTGCCATGGATGGAGACAGGAGGGGGTGCAGGTGAATGTGTGACCCACAACTGATGCAAGAGGAAGGACTTGGATTACTGGGGCAGGGCAGCCAAACTGAATGGTCAGGCTCAGAGCTGGATTGGCAGGGTGAAGGGAAACCCACAATGATTCAGGACCGCTGGGTGCCTTCAGTAAATGAGTCTGCAAAGCAGATGAAACAGGCTGGAAGAAAGAAAACCAAGTAGAGGGTACAGTGGAGCAGCAGTTAGTGCTGCTGTCTGCCAGCTCTAATCCGTGTGCAGTTTATATGCTCTTCCTGTGTCCGTGGGTTCCCCTGGCACTCCTCCCACATCCCCTGCCCCACGGGGTGATCGGTCACTCTGGTAGCCCATCCTGGGCCACAGGTAAACTTTGTGGGCCAATACGATTGCACAGACTGGAAGGACTGAAAGGGCTTTCCTCATAAAGAAATCCAGAAATGTGTAAAGGTTTTGAAGGGGTTAATTGTTTGTAGTTCAGTGTGTGTGGTTGGGGTGAGGTGGGGTGGGGTGGGGGGGGGGGGGGGGGGTGAAGGTAGTGGAGGACAATGCAGAGACCATGGGAGGTTTGCAGTGACCAGAAGACATGGCTTACATAGAGTGCATGTGGAGAGAATGTTTCCACTAGTTGGAGAGTCTGGGACCAGAGGGCACAGCCTCAGAATGAAAGGACATACCTTAAGAATGGAGATGAGGTGAAATATCTTTCGCCAGAGGGTGGTGAATCTGTGGAATTCATCGCCATAGACGGCTGTGCAGGCTGTCATTGGGTATTTTCAAAGCAGAGGTTGACTGGTTCTTGATTAGTAAGGGGGTCAAAGGTTACAGAGAGAAGGCTGAAGAATGGGTTGTGAGGGAAAGATAGATCGGTCATGAATAAATGGCAGAGTCGACTCGATGGGCCAAATGGCCGAACTCTGTTCTTAATTCCGGCTTCATGGACATTAGTGTCAGTGAAATCTGAGGGTTACCAAAGAGATAGATAGTAGTTCAGAACTGCTCTCTGGCTGTGATAGGATAGTTCACTTTCCAGATAACAGCTGTGAAGAAACTGTCCCTGAATCGGCAGGTGTGCGTTTTCACATTTAATACCTTTTGCCTGAGGAAAGAAGAGGTAGTGGCTAAGGTGTGATGTCCTTGATTATGCTGCTGGCCTTGCCGAGGCAGCATGAGATATAAATAGAGTCAATACAAGGGAGGTTGGTTTGTGTGATGGTCTGGGTTGCGTCCACAATTCGTGGTCTTGGATGGAGTTGTTCCCAAGCCAAGCAGAGATGCATCCTGATAAAGTTCCTCATGGCAGCCTGATCGAGACAATTGGTTTAGTTTAGTTCTGTTATTGCTGTCACGTGTACCGAGATGCAATGAAATATTTTATTTTGCATACTATCCAGCCACAGCTTGCCTGTACCAGGCCCATATCCCCTCAACCCTTGATAGAAACAAGGAACTGCATATCTTTTTTGCATTCATTGTTTCATTCAATCATTCATTCATTCTTCTGTATCTCTCCACATCGCTATCTATATCTCTCGTTTCCATTATCCCTAACCAGTCTGAAGAAGGGACTCGACCTGAAACGTCACCCATTCCTTCTCTCCAGAGATGCTGCCTGTCCCGCTGAGTTACTCCAACTTTTTGTGTCTATCAAGGAACTGCAGATGCTGAGTTACTCCAGCACTCTGTGTCTATCCCTTCAAACACCCCCTTCTATGTAGCTGTCAGTGGCTTTCAAATGTCATAATTGTAGCTGCTTCTACCATGGCATCTGACAGCTCCATATGTACACAGCCCTCTGTATGGGGAAGCAGTTGCCTCTTGTATCCCTTTTAAATCTTTTCCCTCTCTGCGTCAACGTATGCCCTTTAGTTTTAGACTCTCTTCTCTAATACCCAATAACTTAGCCTCCACAGCCAGCAAAGAATTCCACAGGTTCACCACCCTCTGACAAACAGCTTTCAAACACACATCACGGGTTAACCCAATCACCCCCCGGATAACTCTCATGAGCCTCTTCTGGACCTTCTTCCCTCTCTCGGCTCCTTCAACCTAATCAAGATTCTTGATTAGTCCGGGCGTCAAAGGTTGTAGCAGCAACTTAGTCCTTCCCAATAAAGTCCTTAAGCTTACCACTTTTACGAAAGGAGTGGAGTGAACATTCTTGACGCAAACAACCACAGAGATCTCATGACGTTTCAGTTTAATTAGTCGTTTATTGAAGTAGTTATACAAACAGATTAGTATATCTCTAGTCATTGACTTGGTAAGAATTGTATCCCACCACAGCTCCTCTCGTGTCTATTGCATAACATCGCGGTCTTCCCAATTGTAATTCTGGCCCCTCCCCTGGCTCCTCCCAGTCCATATATGCACATATGCCCATGTATGTAAGCCCCAAAAATAGGATACAAAAGAATATAATATGCTAAGACAGCTAGCAAATACACATGGCTCCGACAAAGGTTATGGGGAGAAGGCAGGAGAATGGGGTTGAGAGGAAAAGATAGATCAGCCAGGGTCTATGGCTGGAGAATGGCAGAGTAGACTCGATGGGCTGAATAGCCTCATTCTGCTCCTATGCATTATGAACATCATACTATAAACACGTACAATATATAGAATAGATGACCAGTGATAGTTTGATTCAGACTGGCTCACCCAGGGAAGACACAGGGCTGTGGCGAAAGGATGTTATTCTGACTGGAGGCCCATAACCAGTGGAGTTCCACAGGGATTAGTGCTGGCACCTATTTTAACAGTATATATATTAATGATAGCGATGAAAATGAGTTGGCCAGTAAATGTGCAGATGATGCACAAATTGGTGCTCAGGGACAGTGAAAAAAAGACTCAAATGTATATATAACTTAGTTACAGATGTGAGCGGAGAAATGGCAGGCAGTGTTTACCCGGGCAAATATGCGGAATTGCATTTTGGGAGGTTGAATATAAGGGGAAAATTTAGTTTTTACAACATAAAGTGGGGAGTGCCTGGAATGTGCTGTTGGGAGTGATGGTAGAGGCAGATATGATAGTGGGATTTAAAAGGCTTTAGACAGGCTCATGGATATGCAGGGGATGGAGGGATATGGATTATGTGCATGCAGGGGGGATTGGTTTAATTTGGCATCAGGTTCGGCACAATATTCGATAAATGAGGGATGAAGGGTGGAGACTCCATCAACGTGGGCAAAGCCATGATAGCGGCTCAGTGGCTGGCTGATCCCAACAGCAAGCACCCAAGGAAGAGCAGCAGACTGCATGCCAAGTGGATACCTCTGTATCAGAGGGTAGTCGAGCGGGGTTCGAGAGATTGCAGGGCTGTATCATTACCATGGATGGTAAGGTGGAGGCTCTGATTCCATGGTGTGCCTGCCACTGAGGGAGAGCTGAGAACCACAGCAAGGCAGTAGCTGACTGATACGGAGTGGGGAATGGACTGGATTCTGTGATGTTGGTGGTGGGAGGGAGAGATGCTCTCAGTCATACAGCACAGTGGCAGTGCCTCCAGCCGTGCAGTGACCACCCACACACCCGTCTACACTGATCCCACATTCACCCACTTCACTCTCCCCACATTCACACCAACACCCCCCCAGCACACGCACACCCTGAGGGCAATTCAAAACAGCCAATAAACCCACCCACCATCACAACTCAAATTGCAGCAGGATCTTGATCAGTTGGCCATGTGGGCTGAGAAATACTTGATGGAATTTAACACCGAGAAATGTGAGGTGTTGCATTTTGGAAAGTCAAACATGGGCAAGACCTACACAGTGAATGTTAAGGCTCTGGGGAGTGTTGGAAAGCAGACAATCTAGGAGTGCAGATACATAGTTTGTTGAAAGTGACATCACAGGCAGATCGGGCGGTCAAAACGGCTTTTTGGCACATTGGCTTTCATCATTCAGAGTATTGAGTATAAAAGTTGGAAGGTCATGATTTAGTTGTATCAGACGTTGGTGAGGCAGCATTGAGAGGGTTGTGTCCAGTTCTGGGCACCATGACATAGGAAAGATGTCAAGATGGAAAGGGTGCACAGAAGATTTATGAGGATTTTGCCAGGACTCGAGGGCCTGAGCTACAGGGAGAAGTTGAGCAGGCTGGGACTCTATTCCTTGCAGCGCAGGAGGATGAGGGGTGATCGTATAGACGTGTACAAAATCATGAGAAGAAACGATAGGGTAGTCGCACAAAGTCTCTTGCCCAGAGTAGGGGAATCACAAACCAGAGAACATAAGTTTAAGGAGAGGGGAAAAGATTTAATAGGAAACTGAGCAGTAACGTTTTCACAGAGAGGGTGGTGGGTGTATGGAACGAGCTGCCGGAGTTGAGGCAGGTACTAGATTCAGGATTCAAGATTCAAGATTCAATTTATTGTCGCATGTACAGTGAAATTTGAGTTACCATACAGCCATCTATCTATATACAAAAACTCTTGTTTGTTTGTTTATTTGTGACTGAACTTCAGCCAAAACTGTACTAGATAGCACAACATTTTTAGGCCCACCTATCAGACTGATTAGACCAAGCGGACCAGCTGGGCCCAAACTCCTCCCGCATTCGCGCAGCGCCCGATCACCTCTTCCCCCCCCCTCCTTTCCCCCCACCTCTCCTCTCCCCCGTCTCCTTTCCCCCCTCTCCTCTGCCCCCCTCTACTCCCCCCCTCCTCTCCCACCCTCTCCTCTCCCCTCTCCTCTCCCCCCTCTCTCTCCCGCCCTCTCTCCTCTCCCCTCTCCTCTCCCCCTCTCCTCTCCCCCCTCTCTCTCCCACCCTCTCTCCTCTCCCCCTCTCTCTCCCACCCTCTCTCCTCTCCCCCTCTCCTCTCCCCCTCTCCTCTCCTCTCCCCCCTCTTCTCCCCCCTCTCCTCTCCTCTCCCCCCTCTTCTCCCCCTCTCCTCTCTTCTCTCCCCCCCTGCTCTCCCCCTCCTCTCCTTGACCCCCACTCCTCCCTCACACCCCTCTCCTCCCTCCCCCCTCTCCTCTCTCCCCCCTCTCCTCTCTCCCCCCTCTCCTCTCTTCCCCCTCTCCTCTCTCCCCCCCTCTCCTTTCCTCCCTCCCCCCTCTCCTCCCTCCCCCTCTCCTCTCAACCCCCTCTCCTCCCTCGCCCCCTCTCCTCCCTCCCCCCTCTCCTCTCTCCCCCTCTCCTCTCTCCCCCCTCTCCTCTCTCCCCCCTCTCCTCCCTCCCCCCTCTCCTCTCTCCCCCCTCTCCTCCCTCGCCCCCTCTCCTCCCTCCCCCTCTCCTCTCTCCCCCTCTCCTCTCTCCCCCTCTCCTCTCTCCCCCTCTCCTCTCTCCCCCTCTCCTCTCTCCCCCCTCTCCTCTCTCCCCCCCTCTCCTTTCCTCCCTCCCCCCTCCTCCCAAGGAGACAGATTTAAACTTTAAAATGTGAATAACTTAAAAAAATATAACACCTATTTCGATGAAACGTCTTCCAATAAGACCACCGGATGATGGTAAGGTGGGCTTAACATTGTCGTGCTAACGTGTACCGTTTTGGCTGTAGTCCCGGAACAAACAAACAAGAGTTTTTGTATAAAGATTTTATTTGCTGCTGAGCTGTTAAAGATAACCCCCATTTAAAAGCTCCCCAAAACCTCCCCTACATTAACTGAAATTGAGTTAAGGTTGTTTTAAAGAACCCCAGTCACACACTCCTTCCCCCCTCCACCAACTTTATCCCCCCTCCCCTCACCTGATCAATACCTATCTCTTTTTAATATCATGCCAAGAGGTAGGACTTAAAGGGAACGTTTTCGACGGCGCGGGTTGTATTGCATAGAGCGCAGGAGGATGACAGCTGGTGTACAAAATCAGGAGAGAAATAGATAAGTTAGATGGGCAGAGTATTTTTTTGTGTATTTTTTTGAGTAATGGTATCAAGAACAAGGGAGCAGTTGGTAATTGTGCAAAAAGACAAATGATTACGAACCGTACGGACAATGTTTGTACACAGAGGGTGGTCGGTATATTGGGCGACTGTCAGAGTGGTTAGTTCAGGTCGGGACTATAACCACATTGGCAAAGAACATTTGGGCAGGTACATGGATAAGAATGGTTCAGAAGGATATGTGTCGCCCACACTGCTCCCTTAGTACTGCCCCTCCCAGTGTGGTGCTCCTAGTACTGCCCCTCCCACAGTGTGGCGCTCCTAGTACTGCCCCTCCCACAGTGTGGTGCTCCTAGTACTGCCCCTCCCACAGTGTGGCGCTCCCTTAGTACTGCCCCTCCCACAGTGTGGCGCTCCCTTAGTACTGCCCCTCCCACAGTGTGGTGCTCCTAGTACTGCCCCTCCCACACATTTGGGCAGGTACATGGATAATTCCCCTAAGATGGCTTCCATCCAGTCCCAATAGTCCCCAAAGCTGACATCCTGACATCCCTTACCCCCATAAACTGGCTACCTCCCATTCCCTTTTTACCCAACCTGGCTACATTCCATTCCCCCAACTCCCCCTAGCTGGCTACCTCCCATCCCTTACTCGCCCAATCTGGCTAACTCCCATTTCTTTTTTTTCCCAACCTGGCTGCCTCCCATTCCGCTTACACCCCGAAGCTGGCTGTTTCCCATCCCTTACTCCCCCAAGCTGTCTTCTTCTCATTCCCAATACACCCCCAACATCCCATCACCATTACTCGCCCAAGCTGGCATCCTCTCACCCCTCCCCCCCCCCCCCCTCAATCTGGCCACGTCCCAAACGTTACACCCCAAGCTGGCTGCCTCTCATCTATTACTCGCCTAAGTTGGTGACTTCACATTCCGCTTCCTCCCCTAAGCTGTCTACCACCCAACCCATTCATCCCCAAGCTGGTAGCTCCCATTTCCCTAACTCCCCCAAGCTGGCAACCTCCCATACGTCACTTCTCCCATACGTCACTCCCTACCTCCACCACTTACTAACCTAAGCTGTTTTCCTCCCTTTCCACTCAATATCCCAAGCTGTCTATATCCCATCCCTTACTCCCATGAGCGGCCTGCCGACCATCCCTTACTCCCCCAAGCTGACCACCTCCCATCCCTTACTCCCCCAATCTGGCCACGTCCAATCCCTTACTCCCGCTAGGTTGCTACCACCCATCCCTTACCCCCCCCCCCCTAAACTGGCTACCTCTAATCCCCTACTCCCCCAAACTGGTTAACTCCCATTCACCGGACTCCCACAAGCGGGGTTCCTCCTATCCCTTACTCCCACAAGCGGGCTTCCTCCCATCCCTAACTTCTCCAAGCGGTCTTCCTCCCATTCCCCATACTCCCACAAATTCCCAATCCACTTACTCGCCCAAGCAGGCATCCTCACATCCCTTACCACTCTAAGCTGGCAACCTCCCATTCACGGAGCTCCCCGAAGCTGGCTACCACCCAACCCTTTCTCCCCCAAGCTGGCAGTCTCCCAATCCCTAATTCGCCTAAGCTGGCTTCATTTCAGCCACAGTACTTTCCCAACCTGGCATGCTCACATCCCTTACCCCCGTAAGCTGGCTATCTCCCATCCCTTACTCCCTCAAGCTGGCTACCTCCCATTCCCTTGTTTCCCAACCTGACAACCTCCCATTCACGGAGCTCCCCGAAGCTGGCTTCCTCCCAACCTTTACTTCCCCAAGCCTGATTCCTCCCATTCCCTGTATTCCCCAAACTGATTACCTCCCAACACTTACTCTCTGAAGTTGGTGACCTCCCATCACTTACTCCCCCAAGCGGGCTTCTTCCCATTCCCCTCAATATCGCAAGCTGGCTATATCCCATCCCTTACTCCCAGTAGCTCGCTACCTGCCATCCCTTACTCCCCCAAGCTGTCTTTCTCCCATCCCCTATCTCCCCCAAGATGGCTACCTCCCATTCACCATAATCCCCCAGGCTGGCTACCTCCCAACCCGTAATTCCCCTAAATGTGGCTTCCTCTCATTCCCAATACTCCCCCAATATGACTGCGTCCCATTTCACATACTCCCCCAAGCTGGCCACCACCCAACTCTTTCTCCCACAAGCTGGTCACTCCCGTTCCCCTTACTCCCGCAAGCTGACTTCCTCCAATCCTTTACTCCCCCCAAGCTGTCTACCTCCCATTCCGTTTACTTCACCAAGATGGCATCCTCACATCCCTTCCCCCCGCCCCCCTCAGCTGGCATCCTCCCATTTCCTTTCTCCCCCAAACTGGCTCCATCCAATCCCTAATTTCACCAAAGCTGGCTTCATCCCAATCCCTTACTCCTGCAAGCCGTCTTCCTCCCATTCCCAATACTCTCCCAAGCTATCTTCCTCCCATACGTTACTCCCCCAAGCTGGCTATATCCCATCCTTTACTCCCCCAAGCTGTCTTTCTCCCATCACCTAACCCCCCAAGACGGTTATTTCCCATTCCCCATAATCCCCCAAGCAGGATACCTCCCAACCCGCAATTCCCCTCAAATCCGGCTTCCTCCCATTCCCAATACTTCCCAAAGCTGGCTGCCTCCCATTCCACTTACTTCTTTCCCCTTACACCCCCAAGCTGGCTACCACCCAACCCTTTCCCCACCAAGCTGGTATCTCCCATTCGCATCACACCCCCAAGTTGACTACCTCCCATCCCTTACTCCCGCAAGATGGTACCTCCCATTCCCACTACTCCCCCAAGCTTGCTTCCTCCGATCCTTCCTTCCATCCCTTTATCCCCTAATCTGGCTTCATCCCATCCTCTGTAAAACTGTATAATTGTAAATTTGTCCCTTCCGAATGGAGACGGGACCTTTGTTTCTGGGTGGTGTCTCCGTTCCTGCTGCGGCTTACCATCGGCCAAACACCTGGAGCTGTCGGCCTCCACCCGGGACCACCTGGGCTCTGGTTCACAGAGCCCGCGGACCGACCGGACTCACCATTAGCGGAGCCGGCTGTCTTCGGAGGCTGCGGGAGCGGCTGCGACTCGCCTTCAGCTCGGGCCGCATGGATGCCGACATCGGGAGCTCCGGCAGCTGCAGCGTGTTCGCCCGCCCCAGATCGCGGAGCTTGGGTCGGCTCACCGCGGACCTTACACCGTCCGGCGTGGCCTGGAACGTGGCAGCTTCAACAGCCTGACCGCAGGAGAAGACATCAGGGGAAGAGGAAAGACATCCTGGCCTTCAATCACAGTGAGGAGGTGACTGGAGGAGACTCACTGTGATGGATGTTTCTTTATTTTTGTTGTGTTTTGTGTTGGTTGGGGTTGTGTAATTTGCTTATTTTACTGCTCATATTGTTGGACTGTGGGTGACCAAATCTCATCCAAAAGACTTGTTTTTTGGATGACAAATAAAGATATCCTGAATTCCCATGTTTCCCAACCTGGCGACCTCACATTCACCGAACTCCCCGAAGCTGGCTTCCTCCCACCCCATACTTCCCCAAGCGGGATTCCACTCATTCCCCGTACTCCGTGGAACTAACTACTTCCCAAACCTTACTCTCCCAAGCTGGTAACCACCCATCCCTTACTCCCCCAAGCTGGCTTCCTCCCATCACACTTCACAACCTGGCTGCCCTCCATATCCCTTCCTCACCCTCCGTTAATCCCCCAAGCTGTCTACCACCCGACCATTTCTCACCCAAGCTGTTACCTCCCACTCCCCTTACTCCCCCATGTTGGCTGTCTCCCAATCCCCAATTCGCCTAAGCGGGCTTCGTTCTAGTCACAGTGCTCCCCCAAACTGGCATCCTCCCATCCCTTACCACCGTAAGCTGGCTACCCCCCATCCCTTACTCCCCCAAGCTGGCTACCTCCTATTGCCTTGTTTCCCAACCTGACCACCTCCCATTTCCAGAACTCCCCGAAGCTGGCTTCCTCCCACCCATTGCTTCCCCAAGCCTGATTCCACCCATTGCTTGTAGTCCCCCAAGCTGATTACCTCCCAGCTTGGTGGAGTAAGGTGAATGGGAGGTAGCCAGCCTGGGGGAGTAAGGGATGGGAGGAAGCCAGCTTGCGGGAGTAAGTGGAATGGGCGGTACCAGCTTGGGGGAGAAAGGGTTGGGTGGTAGCCAGCTTGGGGGAGTAAGTGAAATGGGAGGCAGCCATCTTAGGGGGGTAAGGGATGTGAGGATGCCTGCTTGGGACTCAGTGTGGTGGGATGTTGGGGGAGTATTGGGAATGGGAGGATGGCAGCATGAGGGAATAAGGGATGGGAAGTAGCCAGCTAGGGGGATTAAGGGATGGTAAGTAGCCAGCTTGGAGGAGTAAGGGATGGGAGGAAACCAGCATAGGAGAAAAACGGATGGAAGGAAAGATGGGAGGAAGCCAGCTTTGGGAGTACGGGGAATGGGCGTTCCCAGCTTGCGGGAGATAGAGATGGGAGGGAGTCAGCCTGGGGGAGTGAGGGGAATGAATGGGAGATGCCAGTTTGGGGAGAAAGGGATGGGTGGTAGCCAGCTTTGGGGAGTAAGGGGAATGGGAGGCAGCCAGCTTGGGGGAGTACTGGGAATGGAAAGAAGCCAGATTTGGGGGAATTACGGGTTCGGAGGTAGCCAGCTTGGAGGATTATGGGGAATGGGGGGTAACCGTCTTGGAGGAGTTAGGTGATGGGAGAAAGCCATCTTAGGGGAGTAAGGCACGGCAGGTAGACAGCTAGTGGGAGTAAGGGATCAGAGATTGCCAACGGGATATTGTGGGGAATGGGAGGAAGCCAGCTTGGGGGAGTAAAGGATGGGAAGTAGCTGGCTTGGGGAAGTAACATATGGGAGGAAGCCAGATTGGGAAATTATTGGGAATGGAAGCAAGACAGCTTGAAGGAGTAAGGGACTGGGAGGAAGCCAGCTTTGGGGAAATTAGGTTTTGGATGGAGCCAGTTTGGAGGAGCAAGGGGAATGGTAGAATGCCAACTGAAGGGAGGGTAAGGGATGTGAGGATGCCAGCTTGGTGGAGTAAAGGGAATGGGAGGTAGCCAGCTTGGGGGAGTATGGGTTTGGAGGAAGCCAGCATGTGGGAGTAAGGGGAATGGGAGGTAACAGATTTGGGAGAGTAGGGTTGGGTGGTAGCGAGCTTTGGGAAAAGTAAGTGGAATGGGAGGCTGCCCTATTGGGGGGGGGGGGGTGTTGGGAATGGGAAGAAGCCAGATTTGGGGGAATCACAAGTAGCCAGCTGCGGGGTTTATGGGGAATTGGATGTAGCCGACTTGGGGAAGTTTGGGGATGGGCGAAAGACTGCTTGGGGGAGTAAGGGATGGCAGGTAGCCAGCTAGTGGGAGTAAGGGATTGGTGGTAGCCAGATTGGGGGAGTAAGGGATGGGAGGTAGTCATCTTCATAGAATTAGGGGAATGGAAGTTAGCCAGGTTGGAAGGATGTGAAGCAAATGTCGACAGTTTTGGGCAGTATGCGGTGGGAGGAAGACAGCTTGGGGGAGTAAAAGATGGAGGTAGCCAGCATGGGTGAGTGACCTATGGGACGTTGCCAGCTTGGGGGAGTTAGGGGAATGGGAGGAACCAGCTTGGGGATGAATGGGTTGGGTGGTAGACATCTTGGGGGAGGAAGGGGATTGTGAGGTAGGCAGTTTATAGCCAGCTTGGGGGAGTAACGGTTGGGAGGTGGTGGGGGGGGGGGGGTAAAGGGTGTGTGGATGCCAGCTTGGGGGAGTAAGGGTGGTGGGAAGTTGGGGTGTATTGGGAATGGGAGGAAGAGAGTTTGTGGGAGTAAGGGATGGGAAGTAGCCAGCTTTGAGGTGTAAGCGGAATCGGAGACAGCCAGGTTGGGGAAAAAAGGAATGGGAGGTAGCCAGATTGGGGGACTAAGCGATGGGAGGTATCCAGCTTGGGGGAGTTCGGGGAATGAAATGTAGCCTGTTTCGGAAATAAAGGGAATGGGTGGTAGCCAGCTTGGGGTAGTAGAGGATGGGAGGTAGCCAACTTCGGTGGAGTAAGAGGAAGAAGAATGGGAGGGAGCCGGCTTGGGTGTGTATTGGGAAAGGGTGGAAGCCAGCATTGGGTGAATTATGGGTTGGTAAGTAGTCAGCTTGGAGGATTATGGGGAATGGGAAGTAACCGTCTTGGGGGAGTTAGGGGATAGGAGAAAGACAGCTTCGGGGAATAAGGGATGGCAGGTAGCCCAGCTTGGGAGAGTAAAGGATAGGTGGTAGCCAGCTTGGGAGAGTAAGGGATGGGAGGTAGCCTGCTTGGGGGAGTAACAAATGGGAGGTAGCCTGCTTGGGGGAGTAACAAATGGGAGGAAGCAAGTTTGGGGGAGTTCGGGGAATTGGTGGTAGCCATGTTGGGGGGAAAAATGGAATTGGAGGTATCCAACCTGAGGGAGTTAGGGGATGTGGGTTAGCCAGCTTAGGGGGTAAGGGATAGGTGGTAGCCAGCTAGTGGGAGTAAGGGATGGGAGTTGGACAGCTTGCTGGATTAAGGGGAATGGCAGGAATACAGCTTGGGTGAGTATTGGGAATGGGAGGAAGCCAGCTTGGGGGAGTAAGGGGAATGGGACAAAGCCAGCTTGGGGGAGTAAGGGGAATGGGACAAAGCCAGCTTGGGGGAGTAAGGGGAATGGGAGTTAGCCAGCATGAGTAGGTTAGGGGGATGGTGCACGTCCACTTGCCGGAGTAAGTGTTGGGAGGTAGACAGCTTGTGGGAGGAAGGGGAGGTAGCCAGATTGTGGGAGTAATGGGGAATGGGAGCTAACTAGCATGGAGGAGTAATGGTTAGGACTAAGGCAGCTTGGTGCAGTAATGGATAGGAGAAATCCTGCTTGGTAGACTAAGGGGAATGGGATGTGCCAGATGGGGGAGGAAGGGGTATGGAGGGAAGCCAGGTTGCCAAGTGTGATGGGAGGAAGCCAGTTTGGGGGAGTAAGGGATGGGAGGTCACCAGCTTGGTTGAGTAAGGGATGGGAGGTCACCAGCTTGAGGGAGTACGGGGAATGGGTGGAATCCGGCTTGGGGAAGTAAGGGGTGGGAGTTGGGTCAATGTGAGGTCACCAGGTTGGGAAACATGAGAAAGGTAGGTAGCCAACTTGGGAGAGTAAGCGATGGGAGGTAGCCTGCTTGGGGAAGTTCGGGGAATTGGAGGTAGCCATGTTGGGAACTAAAGGGAATGGGAGGTAACCAGCTTGGCGGAGTTACGGGATGTAGGTTGGCCTGCTTAGGGAAGGGATGGGTGGTAACCACCAAGTTGTAGTAAGGGATGGGAGGAAGCCCGCTTGGGGTAGTAATGGTTGGCAGGTAGCCAGCTTGTGGGAGTAAGGGGAATTGGAGATAGCATGCACGGGGGAGTAATGGTTAGGACGTAGCCAGCTTGGGGCAGTAGGGGATGGGAGTAAGCCAGCTGGGGAGAGTAAGGGGAATGAATGGGGTGTTGCCAGCTGGGGGGGGGGGGGGTATGGAGGGAAGCCAGGTTGCGAAGTGTGATGGGAGAGTATTGCTTGGGAGGTAGTCCGATGGAGGAGTATGGGGAATGGGTGGAATCCGGCTTGCGAAGTAAAGGATGGGAGGAAGCCAGCTTCGGGGAGTACGTGGAATGGGATGTCGCCAGGTTGGGAGACAAGGGAATGGGAGGTTGCCAGCTTGGGGATGCAAGGGATGGGATGTAGCCAGCTTACGGGGGGGAAAGGATATGAGGATGTAAGCTTGGGGGAGTATTGGGACTGGAAGGAAGCCAGCTTAGGCGAATTAGGCTTTGGGAGACAGCCATCTTGGGGGAGTAAGGGGAAAGGGAGGTTCCAGCTTGGGGGAGAAAGGGGTTGGTTGTAGCCAGCTTGGGCGATTAATGGCTGGGAGGTCGGCTAGCTTGGGGGAGGGGGGTAAGGGATGTGAGGATGTCAGCTTGGGGGGAGTAAGTGGGGTGGGAAGTTGTGTGTGTATTGGGAATGGGAGGAAAACAGCTTGGGGGAGTAAGAGATGGGAAGTGGCCAGCTTGGGGGAGTAAGGGATGGGAAGTGGCCAGCTTGGGGGAGTAAGGGATGGGAGGAAGCCAGGTTGGGAAAAAAGGGAATGGGAGGAAGCCAGATTGGGAAAAAAGGGAATGGGAGGTAGCCAGCTTGGGGGAGTAGGGAATTCAACGTAGCCAGGTTGGGGGGTAAGGGATTGGAGGTAGTCATCTTGGGGTATAGTAAAGGGAATGGGTGGTAGCCAGGTTGGAAGGATAAGTGGAGCGAATGTCGCCAGTTTGTGGCCAGCCAGCTTGGGGGAGTAAGTGGAATGGTAGTCAGCCATATTGGGGGAGTATTGGGAGGAAGCCAGATTTGGGGTAATTCCGGGTTGGGAGGTAGCCATCTTGGGGGAGATAGGGGATGGGAGAAAGACAGCTTGGGGGAGTAAGGGATGACAGATAGCCAGCTAGTAGGAGTAAGGGATGGGATATAGCCAACTTGCGATATTGAGGGGAATGGGAAGAAGCCCGCTTGGGGGAGTAAGTGATGGGAGGTCACCAACTTCGGAGAGTAAGTGTTGGGAGGTAATCAGCTTGGGGGACACAGGGAATGGGTGGAATCAGGCTTGGGGAAGTAAGGGCTGGGAGGAAGCCAGCTTCGGGGAGTTCAGGGAATGGGAGGTTGTCAGCTTGGTAAACAAGAGAATGGGAGGTAACCAGCTTAGAGGGGTAAGGGTTATGAGGATGCCAGCTTGGGGGGTAAGTGGTTTGGGGAGTTGGGGGAGTATTGGGAATGGCAGGAATTCCGCTTGGAGAAGATAGGGATGGGAAGTGGCCAGCTTGTGGGAGTAAGGGATGGGAGGAAGCCAGCTTATGGGAGACCGGTGAATGGGAGGTAGCCTTGCACGAAAAAAGAGAACGGGAGATAGCCAGTTTGGGGGAGTAGGGGATGAGAGGTAGCTGGTTTAGGGGGGGGGGTAAGGGATGGTTGGCAGCCAGCTAGCGGGAGTAAGGGATTGGATGCAGCCAGATTGGGGGAGGAAGGAGTGGGAGGTAGTCAGCTTGGGGAAGTTAGGGGAATGGGAGTTAGCCATGTTGGAAGGATGTGGAGCGAAAGTCGTCAGTTTGGGGCAGTATGCGGTGGGAGGAAGCCAGCTTGAGTGGGGGAATAATGGATGGGAGGTTACCAGCTTAGAGGGGTAAGGGATCTGAGGATGTCAGCTTGGGGGAGGGAGTAAGTGGGTTGGGAAGTTGGGGGAGTATTAGGAATGGGAAGAAGACCGCTTAAAGGAATTAGGGATGGGAAGTGGCCGGCTTGGGGGAGTAAGGGATGGGAGGAAGCCAGCTGGTGGGAGTCCGGTGAATGGGAGGTAGCCAAGTTGGAAAAAAGGGAATGGGAGGTAGTCATCTTTGTGGAGAGGTAGCCAGCTTAGGGAGGGGGGGGGGGGTAAAAGATGGGTGGTAACCAGCTAGCAGGAATAGGGATTGGACATAGCCAGATTGGGGCATAGGGCAAGTTCGGGGAATGGGAGTTAGCCAGATTAGAAGGATGTGAAGCGAAAGTCGACAGTTTGGGGCAGTATGCGATGGGAGGAAGCTAGCTTGGGGGAGTAAGGGATGGCAGGTAGCCCGCTAGTGGGAGTAAGGGATGAGATTATAGACAGCTTGGGATATTGCAATGAAAGGGAGGAGGCAAGCTTTGGGGAGTAAGGGGTGGAGGTAGCCAGCTTGGGGGAGTGACGTATGGGAGGTTGCCAGCTTGTGGGAGTTTGGATCATGGGAGCTACCGGCTTGGGGATGAATGGGTTGGGTGGTAGACAGCTTGGGGGAATAAGTGGAATGTGAGGTAGCCGCCTTGGGGGAGTAACAGATGGGAGGTAGCCAGCTTAAGGGGGTTAAGGGGTGTGAGGATGCCAGCTAGGGGGAGTAAGGGTGGTGGGAAGCTGGGGGTGTATTTGGAATGGGAGGACGACAGCTTGGGGGAGTAAGGGATGGGAAGCAGCCAGCTTCGGGGTGTAAACGGAATGGGAGGCAGCCAGTTTGGGATAAAAAGGAATTGGAGGAAGCCAGATTCGGCAAGTAAGGGATAGGAGTTATCCAGCTTGGGGGAGTTCAGGGAATGGAATGTAGCCAGGTTGGGAAATAAAGGGAATGGGAGGTAGCCAGCTTGGGGAAGTAACAGATGGGAGGCAGCCAGCTTACTGGGGTAAGGGATGTGAGGATGTCAGCTTGGGGAAGTATTGGGACTGGAAGGAAGCCAGGTTAGGGGAATTAGGGATTGGAACGCAGCCAGCTTGGAGTAAGGGGAATGGGAGGTACCAGCTTGCGGGTGAAAAGGTTGGGTGGAGTAAGAGGAAGAAGAATGGGAGGCAGCCAGGTTGGGGGTGTATTAGGAATGGGACTGAAGCTAGCTTTGGGAGAATTACGGGTTGAGAGGTAGCCAGCTTGGAGGATTATGAGGAATGGGAGATAACCATCTGGGGGAGTTCGTGGATGGGAGAAAGCCAGCTTTGGGGAGTAAGGGACGGCAGGTAGCCAGCTTGGGAGAGTAAGGGATGGGAGGTAGTCCGCTTTGGGGAGTAAGCGGTTGGAGGTAGCCCAGCTTGGGGGAGTAACAAATGGGAGGAAGCCAGCTTGGGGGAGTTCGGAGAATTGGAGGTAGCCATGTTGGGGAAAAAATGAAATGGGAGGTAGCCATCCTGGGGGAGTTAGGGGATGTGGGTTAGCCAGCTTAGGGGGGTAAGGGATGGGTCATGGCCGGCTAGTGTGTGTAAGGGATGGGAACTGGACAGCTTGCTGGATTAAGGGGAATGTTAGGAATCCAGCTTGGGAGAGTATTGGGAATGGGAGGAAGCCAGATTCGGGGAGTAAGTGGAATGGGAGTGAGCCCGCATAATGGCGTTAGGGGATGGGAAGAATCCCGCTTGGGGTAGTAAGGGTTAGAAACATAGAAACATAGAAAATAGGTGCAGGAGTAGGCCATTCGGCCCTTCGAGCCTGCACCGCCATTCAATATGATCATGGCTGATCATCCAACTCAATATCCCGTACCTGCCTTCTCTCCATACCCCCTGATCCCTTTAGCCACAAGGGCCACATCTAACCCCCTCTTAAATATAGCCAATGAACTGGCCTCAACTACCTTCTGTGGCAGAGAATTCCACAGATTCACCACTCTGTGTGTGAAACAAAACTTTCCCATCTCGGTCCTAAAAGACTTCCCCCTTATACTTAAACTGTGACCTCTTGTTCTGGACTTCCCCAACATGGGGAACAATCTTCCTGCATCTAGCCTGTCCAACCCCTTAAGAATTTTGTAAGTTTCTATAAGATCCCCCCTCAATCTTCTAAATTCCAGCGAGTACAAGCCAAGTCTATCCAGTCTTTCTTCATATGAAAGTCCTGCCATCCCAGGAATCAATCTGGTGAACCTCTGTACTCCCTCTATGGCAAGAATGTCTTTCCTCAGATTAGGAGACCAAAACTGTACACAATACTCCAGGTGTGGTCTCACCAATGCCCTTGGTAGGTAGCCAGCTTGTGGGAGTAACGAGAATGGGAGATAGCCAGCTTGTGGGAGTAACGAGAATGGGAGATAGCCAGCTTGTGGGAGTATGGAGAATGGGAGATAGCCAGCTTGTGGGAGTATGGAGAATGGGAGATAGCCAGCTTGTGGGAGTATGGAGAATGGGAGATAGCCAGCTTGTGGGAGTATGGGGAATGGGAGATAGCCAGCTTGTGGGAGTATGGGGAATGGGAGATAGGCAGCTTGTGGGAGTATGGAGAATGGGAGGTAGCATGCATGGGGGAGTATGGGGAATGGGAGGTAGCCAGCTTGTGGGAGTATGGAGAATGGGAGATAGCCAGCTTGTGGGAGTATGGAGAATGGGAGGTAGCCAGCTTGTGGGAGTATGGAAAATGGGAGGTAGCATGCATGGGGGAGTAATGGTTAGGACTTATCCAGCTTGGGAGAGCTTGGGATGGGAGGAAGCCAGCTGGGGAGAGTAAGGGGAATGGGATGTTGAGGGTTGAAGGGGAATGGGTGGAATCCGGCATGGGGAAGTAAGGGATGGGGGGGAAGCCAGCTTCGGGGAGTTCGCGGATGGGAGTCGCCAGGTTAGGAAACAAGGAAATGGGAGGTAGCCAGATTGGGGAGTACGGGAATGTGAGGATGCCAGCTGGAGGAAGTTTTGGGACTGGAAGTAAGCCAGTTTAGGCGAATTTGGCATTTGGAGACAGCTCAGACATGGTGCCCAAAATTGCTGAATATATTCTATCTGCCACCTTACCAGCGCCTTATAGATCCTGAACATTACTTCGCTGTTTTTGTATACAAGCCCTCGAAATAAATACGAGCATTGAGTTTGCTTTCTTTATCACCGATTCGACCTGCAGATTTACTTTTTGGGAGTCCTGCACCAGCACTCCCAAATCCCTTTGTATCTCTGATTCCTGGATTCTCACCCCATTTAGAAAATAGTCAATGCCTTTATTCCGTGACTCCACACTTTGCAAACTATATTCCTTCTGTCACTTCCCTGCCCTCACTCCATACTAGGATTGCCTTCCTGAAATTACACCAAAACTGCACACGAAACTCCGGCTGATTGCGGCAAAACGGTAAACCGTAGCGCCACAATTTTTGCACCGCCTTAATCACCACGCTAAACGCTGCTGGAAAATGATGTTTTTGTTTGATTCGGACGTGTATTTTTTAAGTTACCGAGGTTTTAGTAAAAAAATAAATAAATCAGCCGTTTTTTCCATTGCCTTCAGCGTGTGACGTCATAATGCCCATGTGACAAGAGTTCGTGCAACCCCCCTCCTACTGATTTATTGAAGGCTTTCAGCGTGACGCTGCTGTGCGTCTGTGCGTATGGGCTCCCCTCTCCTCTCTCCCCTTGCTTCTCTCCTCTCTCCCACACCCGGGAGACCATCACCCCGCTGTCCCCCCCCCCCCGGACCTTTCACTAATGCGCTCCCCGCCCCCCCCCCCCCCCCCCCGGACCATTCACTAATGCGCTCCCCGCCCCCCCCCCCCCCCCGGACCTTTCACTAATGCGCTCCCCCCCCCCCCCCCCCCGGACCTGTTGGTGCTGGGGGCAAGAGAGAGTAGGGGAAAGGGGTGTGCTGGGGAAAGGGGGGGTGGGGGATAGTAAGAGTGTGTCTGGGGGAGAGAGAATGGTGGCGGGGTCTGAGAATGGGGACTGGGGAGGGGGACAACAGGGGTCGTCCGGAGGGGGCTTGGTGGTGGGGGAATAGGGGTACTGGGAAAAGGGGAGGTCGTGGGGAAAGGGGGAGTGTGGGGAGAGTAAGATTAGGGTTGGGGGAGGAGAGAATGGGGGGTGTGGGAATGGGCCCAACGGGAGGAAGCCAGCTTCGGGGAGCGCCGTGAATTGGAGGTTGTCAGGTTGGGAAACAAGGGAATGGGAGGTAGCCAGCTTGGGGGAGTAAGGGATGGGAGATAGCCAGTTTACGGGGGTAAGGGATGTGAGCATGCCAGGTTGGGAGAGTACTGTGGCTGAAATGAAGCCAGATTAGGCGAATTAGGGATTGGGAGACTGCCAGCTTGGGGGAGAAAGGGTTGGGTGGTAGCCAGCTTGGGGGAATAACGAATGGGAGGTTGCCAGCTTAGAGTGGTAAGGGATGTGAGGATGTCTGCTTGGGAGAGTAAGTGGATTGGGAATTTGTGGGAGTATTGGGAATGGGAGGAAGACCACTTGGAGAAGTTAGGGATGGGAGGAAGCCCGCTTGTGGGAGTAAGGGATAGGAGGAACCCCGCTTGTGGGAGTCCGGTGAATGGGAGTTTACCAGTTTGGGGGAGTAGGGGATTAGAGGTAGCTAGTTTAGGGGGGGGGGGTAAGGGATGGGTGGTAGCAACCTAGCGGGAGTAAGGGATTGGACGTGGCCAGATTGGGGGAGTAAGGGATGGGAGGTGGTCAGCTTCGGGGAGTAAGGGATGGTCGGCAGGCCGCTCATGGGAGTAAGGGATGGGATATAGACAGCTTGGGATATTGAGTGGAAAGGGAGGAAAACAGCTTAGGTTAGTAAGTGGTGGAGGTAGGGAGTGACGTATGGGAGAAGTGACGTATGGGAGGTTGCCAGCTTGGGGGAGTTAGGGAAATGGGAGCTACCAGCTTGGGGATGAATGGGTTGGGTGGTAGACAGTTTAGGGGAGGAAGCAGAATGTGAGGTCACCAACTTAGGCGAGTAATAGATGAGAGGCAGCCAGCTTGGGGTGTAACGTTTGGGACGTGGCCAGATTGAGGGGGGGGGGGGAGGGGTGAGAGGATGCCAGCTTGGGCGAGTAAGGGTGATGGGATGTTGGGGGTGTATTGGGAATGAGAAGAAGACAGCTTGGGGGAGTAAGGGATGGGAAACAGCTAGCTTCGGGGTGTAAGCGGAATGGGAGGCAGCCAGGTTGGGAAAAAAAAGTAATGGGAGTTAGCCAGATTGGGCGAGTAAGGGATGGGAGGTAGCCAGCTAGGGGGAGTTGGGGGAATGGAATGTAGCCAGGTTGGGTAAAAAGGGAATTGGAGGTAGCCAGTTTATGGGGGTAAGGGATGTCAGGATGTCAGCTTTGGGGACTATTGGGACTGGATGGAAGCCATCTTAGGGGAATTAGGGATTGGGACGCTGCCAGCTTGGAGTAAGGGGAATGTGAGGTACCATCTTGGGTGAGAAAGACTTGGGTGGTAGCCAGCTTGGGGACATAGCGGATGGGAGATTAATGTTGAGCTGTACTGTGGGAGGGGCAGTACTGATGGAGCGCTGTACTGTGGGAGGGGCAGTACTAAGGGAGCGCCACACTGTGGGAGGGGCAGTACTGATGGAGCGCCGCACTGTGGGAGGGGCAGTACTGATGGAGCGCCCCACTGTGGGAGGGGCAGTACTAAGGGAGTGCCGCACTGTGGGAGGGGCAGTACTAAGGGAGCGCCACACTGTGGGAGGGGCAGTACTAAGGGAGCGCCACACTGTGGGAGGGGCAGTACTAAGGGAGCGCCACACTGTGGGAGGGGCAGTACTAAGGGAGTGCCGCACTGTGGGAGGGGCAGTACTAAGGGAGCGCCACACTGTGGGAGGGGCAGTACTAAGGGAGTGCCGCACTGTGGGAGGGGCAGTACTAAGGGAGTGCCGCACTGTGGGAGGGGCAGTACTAAGGGAGCAGTGTGGGCGACACATATCCTTCTGAACCGTTCTTATCCATGTACCTGCCCAAATGTTCTTTGCCAATGTGGTTATAGTCCCGACCTGAACTAACCACTCGGACAGTCCGCCCAATATACCGACCACCCTCTGTGTACAAACATTGTCCGTACGGTTCGTAATCATTTGTCTTTTTGCACAATTACCAACTGCTTGTTCTTGATACATTACTCAAAAAAATACACAAAAAAATACTCTGCCCATCTAACTTATCTATTTCTCTCCTGATTTTGTACACCAGCTGTCATCCTCCTGCGCTCTATGCAATACAACCCGCGCCGTCGAAAACGTTCCCTTTAAGTCCTATCTCTTGGCTTGATATTAAAAAGAGATAGGTATTGATCAGGTGAGGGGAGGGGGGATAAAGTTGGTGGAGGGGGGAAGGAGTGTGTGACTGGGGTTCTTTAAAACAACCTTAACTCAATTTCAGTTAATGTAGGGGGGGGTTTTGGGGAGCTTTTAAGTGGGGGTTATCTTTAACAGCTCAGCAGCAAATAAAATCTTTATACAAAAACTCTTGTTTGTTTGTTCCGGGACTACAGCCAAAACGGTACACGTTAGCACGACAATTTTAAGCCCACCTTACCATCGTCCGGTGGTCTTTTTGGAAGACGTTTCATCGAAATAGGTGTTATATTTTTTTAAGTTATTCACATTTTAAAGTTTAAATCTATCTCCTAGGGAGGAGGGGGGGGAGGGAAAGGAGAGGGGGGGGAGAGGGGGAGAGGGGGGAGGGAGGAGAGGGGGGAGGGAGGAGAGGGTGGAGGGAGGAGAGGGGGCGAGGGAGGAGAGGGGGCAAGGGAGGAGATTGGGGTGAGGGAGGAGAGTGGGGTGAGGGAGGAGAGGGGGCGAGGGATGAGAGGGGCGAGGGAGAAGCGGGGGGCGAGGGAGGGGAGGGGGCGAGGGAGGAGAGGGGGTCAAGGAGAGGAGGGGGAGATCAGGGGGGGATAGAGGAGAGGGGGAGAAGAGGGGGGGAGGAGAGGGGTAGAGAGAGGGTGGGAGAGGAGAGAGGGTGGGAGAGAGAGGGTAGAGGAGAGGGGGAGAGAGAGGGGGAGAGGAGAGAGGGTGGGAGAGAGAGGGGAGAGGAGAGGGGGAGAGGAGAGGGTGGGAGAGAGGGGGGAGAGAGGAGGGGGATAGGAGAGGGGGGAGAAGAGGGGGAGAGGAGAGGGGGAGAGGAGAGAGGGCGGGAGAGAGAGAGGGGAGAGGACGAGGGGGGAGAGGAGGGGGGGAGTAGAGGGGGGCAGAAGAGAGGGGGAGAGGAGAGGTGGGGGAGAGGAGAGAGGGGGGGAAGAGGGGATCGGGCGCTGCGTGAATGCGGGAGGAGTTTGGGCCCAGCTGGTCCGCTTGGTCTAATCAGTCTGATAGGTGGGCCTAAAAATGTTGTGCTATCTAGTACAGTTTTGGCTGAAGTTCAGTCACAAATAAACAAACAAACAAGAGTTTTTGTATATAGATAGATGGCTGTATGGTAACTCAAATTTCACTGTACATGTGACAATAAATTGAATCTTGAATCTTGAATCCTGAATCTAGTACCTGCCTCAACTCCGGCAGCTCGTTCCATTCATCCACCATTCCATACACTCTGTGAAAACGTTACTGCTCAGTTTCCTATTAAATCTTTTCCCCTCTCCTTAAACTTATGTTCTCTGGTTTGTGATTCCCCTACTCTGGGCAAGAGACTTTGTGCGACTACCCTATCGTTTCTTCTCATGATTTTGTACACGTCTGTACGATCACCCCTCATCCTCCTGCGCTGCAAGGAATAGAGTCCCAGTCTGCTCAACTTCTCCCTGTAGCTCAGGCCCTCGAGTCCTGGCAACATCCTCATAAATCTTCTGTGCACCCTTTCCATCTTGACAACATCTTTCCTATGTCATGGTGCCCAGAACAGGACACAACCCTCTCAATGCTGCCTCAAATCATGACCTCCCAACTTTTATACTCAATACTCTGACTGATGAAAGCCAATGTGCCAAAAAGCCGTTTTGACCCACCTCACCCCAACCACACACACTGAACTACAAACAATTAACCCCTTCAAAACCTTTACACATTTCTGGATTTCTTTATGAGGAAAGCCCTTTCAGTCCTTCCAGTCTGTGCAATCGTATTGGCCCACAAAGTTTACCTGTGGCCCAGGATGGGCTACCAGAGTGACCGATCACCCCGTGGGGCAGGGGATGTGGGAGGAGTGCCAGGGGAACCCACGGACACAGGAAAAACATATAAACTGCACACGGATTAGAGCTGGCAGACAGCAGCACTAACTGCTGCTCCACTGTACCCTCTACTTGGTTTTCTTTCTTCCAGCCTGTTTCATCTGCTTTGCAGACTCATTTACTGAAGGCACCCAGCGGTCCTGAATCATTGTGGGTTTCCCTTCACCCTGCCAATCCAGCTCTGAGCCTGACCATTCAGTTTGGCTGCCCTGCCCCAGGAATCCAAGTCCTTCCTCTTGCATCAGTTGTGGGTCACACATTCACCTGCACCCCCTCCTGTCTCCATCCATGGCACCAGGAGAGGTCCAGACATACATAACCAATACAAGACAAGTTTTGAAATGATTTTTTATTGCTTAAAAGCCACAAAGCAAAGCATAGCTCGCATTTGCTGAACCCCTGGAGTTTCAATCTGTCTATAACACCACTTCTTTGCCTGTTTGTGTGGTGTCCTTCCTTTGCTTGTAGATATGTTTCCTCTAGGTCTCTCCCCATAATAATTTTGAGAACATTGAAAGGTGCATGTCCATGTAGTGACGATGTGTGATGTGAGCACAGGTCACAGCTGAGTCTCCAATAAAGAATATTACCTTCAGGTGATAACTGCAGTGAGAATTTAGCAGCTCGACAGGACTAACACATGAACACCTCCAACTTTCTCTCTTTCCCTCTTTCAACCTGCCTCTTTTTCCTGTTTATCCATCCACCAGAGTGTCTCTGGCAGTCTCTGTTCTTCCATCCCTTTCCATCCCCTGTCCCGCTGAGCATTTGCAGAATCGTAGCGTGCTGTGCAGTTGATTGGCTGTGAGCTCTGTACGGTTAGTTGAGATACAATAGTGCTTCAGTAATAATCTGCGGGCAAAAGAAAGTGGTGAAAACCTTTCTGGGAAAGGTGCTGGAGTGAGGGTGACCAACAGTCGGTGAAGGGTCACCCCTCACTCACTCACTGTGCAAACCCCTCATTAACTCAGAAACTATCACCCCAACCCACTGGCAGGCCCTTGTCCTTGTCAACCCAAACCCTACTACCTCTCCCCCCCCCCCTCCCCCCCATTCACTGACGACCACCGCCCCATCCACCCATTCATCCTCTGGGGCTCTGTCACTCCAGGTCTGTCCCTGCCCAAGAATAGATGGGAAAACCATGCTGCTAGGGGAAGTGAGCAGGTTAGGCAGCATCTGTGGAGGGAAGGCACAGTCGACAGGACTAAATAATCTAGAAATAATTTACCAGAATTTTTCATGGCTTGATGGCCTGAGTTAGAGAGAGTGATGTGTTTTGGGTGTTTAAAATCATGAGGAGAGTGAATAGAGTCTTTTATCCAGGATAGACAATCAAAAGTCAGAGGTCCTAGATTTAAGGAGAAAGGGGCAAGATGTAATAGGAACCTGAAGACCACTTTTTTCAATCAGAGGATGTTGGGTCATGGAATTAGGTGCCAGTGGAGATCATTCTTGCAGGAACTATAACAGCATTTAAAAGACTCTTGAACAGGCACATGGATATGAAAGACATTGAGGGATATGGGCCAAACACAGGCAAATGGAACTTGCTTATATGAGGCATTTTGGTCGGTTTGGACAGGTTAGGCCGAAGCAGCTGTATCCATGCTGTAAGAGATAGATTGTAGGAAATGTTTCCCAATGGTACATGTGTCTAGGGACAGAGGGTGTTGGTCTAAGGAGGATCCGAGGAAGACCTTTATCCATTCAGAGGGTGATTGGAATCTGGAATGATCTCCTTGAAGGGATGGTGGAGGCAGAAATTTTCAGTGTTGAAGAAACATTTGCATGAGCTCCTGAATTACCAAGACTGAGTAGGGTGCGGACCAAGTGGTTGGAGTTGGATACCTAATGGTCAGCATGGACACAATGGACTGAGGGTTCTGTGTTGCATGATGTGGCCATAACCCTTGCATTTCTCTTTGCCACTCTTTCTTCTCTTCTCTATTTCCCTCTCCTTCCTCCCGGTCTACCTATCTGCCTCCCTCACACTCTCCCCCCAAACTATCTCTCCCCTGTACCCCTCTCATCTCACTCTGCCTTCCAGTTCTCTGTTTCACTTCTCTCACTCACTTCCTGTTCCACCCATTGTCCTGTCACCAACATCACTTCTCCCCACTAGCGCTTAGTTGCAGACACCTTCTCTGGATCGAGTGTTCGCTTTTATACTCAGGACTTGATACTCACTTTGTTTCCATTTACGTTTCCCCAGATTATTTGCTGTGAACAGAGAGCGGAAAGATAAGGTTACCAGGTACGGACGGATCTAAGTTAGGACATCAGGAGCAGAAATAAGGAGAGATTATCAACTACTGAACCGTGGAGAGGGAGAGCCAGGCACAGGGTGGGAACAAGTCCCACATCCCCTCCCCCTCTGGAATTCCAGATTGGATTTGAGAATCGGTGAATGACAGGAGTCCACTCAGCCCATCAGGCTTGTTCCAGCTTGATGGTGGAGCTCCTTGCTGAGTCTCACTCCCCATTCCTCCCCACAGTCCAGACTTTCTCCAGTTCCCTTTACCCAATGCTGTGAATCTACTGAGCTCCATTCAGGCAGCACATCCCAGATCACTGGAGTTCCTCGCCTGAAACATCTCTGCTGTTGTCAATCCCCTCCCCCCCCCCCCCCCCCCGTATCTTCTGCTCTCCCTCTCTCCTGCCATCCTCCATCTATTCAATCTCTGAGAGGGCTTTCAGGGGTTTGATGAAGTCCTACCCTCAAGGCTGTGTGAAACTGGGCCAGAGGGGGTTAAAGATTGGGTAGCAGCATGGACCGGCGGCTGAGAGTGGGGGATAATTGTATTTCAGACTGTAGGCAATGGAAACATCAAATTCATATCAAATCCAGTAAAAATTTGTGTTTCAATGAGATCACCTCTCATTCTTGGAACTAGAGTTTAGACCAAGTTTGTTCGTTCTCTCTACAGAGGAGCAGCCAGACCCCATCCCAACCCACCATTCAACCTGGTAAAGCAATGCGGCTCACCCTCCATTGAGGGTAATCTTTCCTCAGGCAGGTACAGCGGATCTGTACATATTTCAGGTGCTGTCTCACCAGTGCTCCATATAATTGGAGCAATCCTCTTAAAATAAAGCTCAACACACAACAAATAGCTCACTACCCTACATGTGAACTTTCAGTGGTTGGTGTGCAAGAACCCCATACTTGGACCTCTCCCAACACCAACACCGTTCAATTTCCCACCATTTAAAATTCTCCACCTTTCTCCACATTATTTTCCATCCGCCATGTTCTGCCCGATGTCTCTGCATAATCCTGGCTTGGTATCGTCAGCTACCTTGGATATATCATGCAGTGAGCTGGTGCAGGATCCTGACCCCAAACAGGCACCATCCCTCTGCCTCCACTGATGCTGAGTTCCTCCAGCAGTTTGTGTTTTGCTTGGACATATCCAACCTGATCTTCTAATACAATTCAGGGATATCAATTGTGAGCAGCTGGGCCCAGCATTAATCCAGCATCATTCCTGGTCACAGCCACCCAGTCCAAAAAATGACCCATTTTATCCCACTCCATCTTCTCTCAGTTGACCAAGTCCTGGCTCGTATATTATCCTCATGGCCGAGCATGTAAATTTTGTTTAATAACCTCCTATACTCCACTTTATTAAAGGCCTCTGAGTCCAAATACATATCAACTGGGTCCTCTTTTTCATTCCTGCCTGTTGCAACTTCGAAAGACATTAAGGTTTCAGGTTGGGACACTTCTTTGGACTGATTTTGGGGGTGGGTGGGGTGGGAAGGAAGTTGGATGAGAGGAGGGGCAGGACAAAGCCTATGAGTCACGGGTGGACACAGACAAAGGTTTTTTGATCAGCGAATGGTTGAACAAAGTCCAGAGGGTGAGTTGAAAATTGTGAATGAGCTGCCGGAGGTAGTAGAAGCAGGTAGTATCACAATGTTTAAGAAACATTTGGACAGGTGCATGGATAGGACAGGTTTAGAGAGATATGGGCCAAACATAGGCAGGTGGGGCCAGTGTAGATGGGACATGTTGGTTGGTGTGGGCAAGTTGGGCCGAAGGGCCTGTTTCCGCACGGTATGACTCTCCTCCTGTCGCCCTCAGTTCTCTCTCCAACGCCATTCTTGCGAAGTACATTAATGACTTGGATGAAGGGATTAAAAGTACCATTAGCAAATTTGCAGATGATACAAAGCTGGGTGGCAGTGTGAACTGTGAGGAAGATGCTATGAGGATGCAGGGTGTTTTGGACAGGTTGTGTAAGTGGGCAGATGCATGGCAGATGCAGTTTAAGGTGGATAAATGTGAGGTTATCCACTTTGGTGGAAAGAACAGGAAGGCAGATTATTGTCTGAATGGTGTCAAGTTAGGAAATGGAGAAGTACAAAGAGATCTGGGTGTCCTTGGTCATCAGTCACTTAAAGTTAGCATGCAGGTACAGCAGGCAGTGAAGAAAGCTAATGGCATGTTGGCCTTTATGACAAGAGGAGTTGAGTATGGAGCAAAGAGGTCCTTCTGCAGTTGTACAGGGCCCTAGTGAGACCACACCTGGAGTACTGTGTGGAATTTTGGTCTCCAAATTTGAGGAAGGACATTCTTGCTATTGAGGGCGTGCAGCATGGATTCACTAGGTAAATTCCCAAAACGGTGGGACTGTCGTATGTTGAAAGACTGGAGCGACTAGGCCTGTATACGCTGGAATTTAGGATGAGAGGCGGTCTTATTGAAACATATATTATTAAGGGATTAGACACATTAGAGGCAGAAAACATGTTCCCAATGTTGGGGGAGTCCAGAACCAGGGGCCACAGTTTAAGAATAAGGGGTAAGCCATTTAGAACGGATATGAGGAAATACTTTTTCATTCAGAGAGTTGTAAATCTGTGGAATTCTCTGCCTCGGAAGGCAGTGGAGGACAATTCTCTGGCTGCTTTCAAGATAGCGGAGTCAGGGGGTATGAGGAGAAGGCAGGTACGGGGTATTGATTGTGAATGATCAGCCATGATCACATTGAATGGCAGTGCTGGATCAAAGGGCCGAATGGCCTACTCCTGCACCTATTGTCTATTGTCTAAATTTGTTGTAATTTTAAGGGGTTGCAGCTCAGGGTGAACTTGTTGTGGTACATTTGGACCAGAGTGATTTTGTCCTGAGGAGAGATTAAGCAGAATGGGCCTGTCCTCTCGAGTGGAAAATAATGAGTAATAACCTCGTGATAATTTGCATATCCATTATAGGCATTGGGAGGGGATTTATTGCAATGTTGGTTCCTCTAGTTGAGAAGTGTAGAAGTAGGGGGTTGTTGGGATTGCAAGTTGGGACAGGCTGTTGAGCACTGAGATAAGAAAAAAATCCCCATCCTCATAGGTGGCGATTCTGTAGATTTCATCACACAGGGGTGTGGGAGCTCAGCCACTGAGGGCATTCACAACAGAGATTACTAGATTTCTGGATATCAAGGGGAACATGGATTATGGGCTGGTTGTGAGCTTTTTTCATCAGGACCTGATACTTACGCAATCTTTCACAATTGATAGCTTTCTGAAGCATTTTTCGGCTTTCTGTGAACAAAGGAAAGTGGAGGTTACCAGGAGTGGACTGACCAGCTATGATCCTTCAGACAGAAAAGACGATGACAAACTAATGAAACGCGGAGAGGGAAGTGCTCCGAGCACATTACATCAGCATGTATTACTGGATGACGGATTGGCTGGAAATCTAAATAAAATAGAAAACAATAAATAACCTCAGCAAGTCAGGTAACGTTTATGGGGAAAGAAACAGATTTAACATTTCAGGTTCAACATCCCACTACAGTATCGGCAAAGGAAAGCACAAAAGGTAATTGAAGTTGCAGAAACATCCTGAAAAGGTCAGGAAAAAGGAGGCTTGGATCAGGTCCAGGTGGCTGGGACAAAGCGTATCCCTGGAGAATGTAGCGGACTGGAGGGCATATTTATAGTAATGGAATCACACAGCACAGAAACAGGCCCATAGGCACAACCTGCCCATGCTGACCAATATGCCCCATCTATATTAGACAGTAGATAATAGGTGCAGGAGTAGGCCATTCGGCCCTTCGAGCCAGCACCGCCATTCAATGTGATCATGGCTGATCATTCTCAATCGGTACCCCGTTCCTGCCTTCTCCCCATACCCCCTGACTCCGCTATCCTTAAGAGCTCTAACTAGCTCTCTCTTGAATGCATTCAGAGAATTGGCTTCCACTGCCTTCTGAGGCAGAGAATTCCACAGATTTACGACTCTCTGACTGAAAAAGTTTTTCCTCATCTCCGTTCTAAATGGCCTACCCCTTATTCTTAAACTGGCCTCTGGTTCTGGACTCCCCCAACATTGGGAACATGTTTCCTGCCTCTAAGGTGTCCAACCCCTTAATAATCTTATATGTTTCGATAAGATCCCCTCTCATCCTTCTGAATTCCAGTGTATACAAGCCTAGCCACTCCAGTCTTTCAACATATGATAGTCCCGCCATTCCGGGAATTAACCTAGCAAACCTATGCTGCATGCCCTCAATAGCAAGAATATCCTTCCTCAAATTTGGAGACCAAAACTGCACACAGTACTCCAGGTGCGGTCTGACTTGGGCCCTGTACAACTGCAGAAGGACCTCTTTGCTCCTATACTCAACTCCTCTTGTTATGAAGGCCAACATTCCATTGGCTTTCACTGCCTGCTGTACCTGCATGCTTCCTTTCAGTGAATGATGCACTAGGACACCCAGATCTTGTTGTACGTCCCCTTTTCCTAACTTGACACCATTCGGATAATAATCTGCCTTCCTATTCTTGCCACCAAAGTGGATAACCTCACACATATCCACATTAAACTGCATCTGCCATGCATCCGCCCACTCACACAACCTGTCCAAGTCACCCTGCAACCTCATAGCATCTTCCTCACAGTTCACACTACCACCCAGCTTTGTATCATCTGCAAATTTGCTAATGGTACTTTTAATCCCTTCATCCAAGTCATTAATGTATATATTAAATAGCTGCGGTCCCAGCACCGAGCCTTGCGGTACCCCACTAGTCACTGCCTGCTATTCTGAAAGGGACCCATTTATCCCCACTCCTTGCTTTCTGTCTGCCAACCAATTTTCTATCCATGTCAGTACCCTACCCCCAAAACCATGTGCTCTAATTTTGCCCACTAATCTCCTATGTGGGACCTTGTCGAACGCTTTCTGAAAGTCACCACATCCACCGGCTCTCCCCTGTCAATTTTCCTAGTTACATCCTCAAAAAATTCCAGAAGATTAGTCAAGCATGATTTCCCCTTCGTAAATCCATGCTGACTCGGAACGATCCTGTTACTGCTATCCAAATGCTCCGCAATTTTATCTTTTATAATTGACTCCAGCATCTTCCCCACCACTGATGTCAGACTAACTGGTCTATAATTTCCTGTTTTCTCTCTCCCTACTTTCTTAAAAGTGGGATAACATTAGCTACCCTCCAATCCACAGGAACTTATCCTGAATCTATAGAACATTGGAAAAGGATCATCAATGCGTCCACAATTTCAAGAGCCACCTCCTTAAGTACCCTGGGATGCAGACCATCAGGCCCAGGGGATTTATCAGCTTTCAGTCCCATCAGTCTACCCAACACAATTTCCTGCCTAATGTTCCTTCAGTTCCTCTGTCACCCTAGGATCTCTGGCCACTAGAACATCTAGGAGATTGTTTGATTGTTATATTAGTCCCACCTACTTGCACTTGGCCCATATCCCTCCTTCATTATCCATGTACCCATCCATATACCCAACATTCCATTTACCCACCACCCTCTGTGTGAAAAAGTTGCCCCTTAGGTTCCTATTAAATCTTTCCCCTATCACCCTAATCCTATGGCTTCTGATTCTTGATTCCCCTACTCTGGGTAAAATACCTTATCTATTCCACTCATGATCTTATACTCACTCCTCTGTAAGTTCATTCCTCATCCTCCTGCATTCCAGGGAATAAAGTCCTAGACTGCCCAATCACTCCCTGTAGCTCAGGCCCTCAAGTCCTGGCAACATCCTTGTAAAGGATATTCGTAAAGGAAAACTAAAGGGCAAAAAAGAAGGCCTGGCAGACCTCTGGCAGATAAAATGCAAGAGACTCCAATGAGTCTTTGTAACATTTTATGTATGGGTGGGGGGTGGGACACACGACATGGGGGGGGGGGGGGGGGTGTGGGGGTGGGAGACACGACATGGGGGGGGGGAGATACGAAAAGGGGTGGGGGGGGGGAATACGGAAGCGACGGCGCCAAGGACTCCTGTACATTGGTAACATTAGGTCCCTGTCTCAGAACACAAACACCTTGCAACAAAGAACCATTAATTGAGCATGACTTACCTGTGGTGTTACTTTTTCACAATTATTCAGACGTCTGCAACAAAAACAAAGAAGTTTTGTTTCCGCTGCACATCAACATTCAACGCTCATAAGTAAATACAAATTCTTGTATCCCTTCCTCCCCCTCACCAACATACCGTCCCCACATTCCTCACCCTCTCTGCTTAATCCCCATTAAGCCATGCGCTCCCTCTCAGTATTCCCACCTCTCCACACACTCTCCCTCTCTGGCACACAATCACATTGGAGAGTAGCAACGATTTGTGACCGAAAACTGATCTGTGTTCCTGTTGCATTGTGCAGATCTCTGTCCATCTACACAGGTTCACAACCCAATGGTATGAACATTGAATTCACCAATATCAAGTAATACCCCCATGCCCTCTCTTGTTTCCGTTCCCCCTTCCCACACCCGGAGCAGCCCATTTATTTCACTATCTCCCATCTGCCCCTTCACACCCCACCATTTTCCTTCCTCAGTGTGCTCATCTCCCATCCCCAGATCCCTCATTTCTCTTTTATTCCCCCCTCTCCTCCCCCCACACAATACTGCACACAATACTCCAAATGTGCCCTGACCATAGTTTATAAAGCTGCAACATGATCACCTGATTCTAAAACCCACATCTGACTGATGAAGGTAAGCAAGCTGTCTGCCTTCTTTACCTCCCTATCCATGTTGTGCTTCCACTTTCAGTGAACTATAGACTTGCTCCTCAAGATTCCTCTGCAGATAATGCTACGGAGGGTTTAATTTATGACCAGACTCAAAAAGCAGAGGGCAAAGCTTTAAAGTGAGAGGGGCAAAGTTTAAAGGAGAGTGGTGGGTGCCTGGAACACACTGCTGAGGGTGGTGGTGGAGGCAGATACAATAGTGACATTTGAGGCCTTTAAATAAGTACATGGATATGCAGGGAATGGAGGGATGTGGATCATGTGCAGGTGGAGGAGATTAGTTTATCTTGGCATCATGAACAGCACTGACATTGTGGGCCAAAGGGCCTGTTCCTGTGCTGCATTGTACTGATAGGCCTGGAGCAATGCAGGGTGTAACACAGGGAACTTTGATCATGTGGATGATCACAGTCTTTTCCCAAGGGCGGGAGAGTGTCAAACTAGATTTTCAATGAGAGGGGAAAGATTTAAAAGGGATCTGAGGGTGGTGGGAGTATGAAATGAGCTGCCAGAAGAGGTAGGAGGAGCGAGTACAATAACAATATTTCAAAGTTATACGGACAGGTACATGGATTGGAAAGGTTTAGAGGAGTATGGGCCAAACGCAACCTAATGGGTGTAGCTCGAGGTGAACACTTTGGTTAGCATGGAAGAGGTGCTGAAGGCCCTGTTTCCATGCTGCATAGCTCTCTGTCTATATGATCTATATTCTGCCTCTCCCTCTACCCATCCATCTCTTTCTCCCTGCCTGTATAGCTCTCCATCTCTTCACATCTGTCCTCCTCCCCTCTTTTCACACATCTATCTGTAACTATCTATCTATCTTCCTGTGTCTGCCTCTCTTTCCCACATCTGTTTGTTTTGTCAGGCATCTGTGCATCTCCCCCTTCTCTCTCTCCCTCGCTGCATCCTTTATCTCCCACTCTCTCTCTGCCACTCATACTCTGTTGCTCTCTCCTTCCACTCTCCATCTTTTCCTTCCCATCTCTTTGTGCTCTGTCCTCAATCTCCTCTCCTTCTCATTGTCTCCCCCTCTGTCACTCTTACTCTCTCCATCACTTCTCCCTCAGACTCTCTCTCTGTCCGTCCTCCTCCTCTCCCTCCTTCCATCTCTCTCTCTCTCTCTCTCTCTCTCTCCATCTCCCTGCCTCTGTCTCTCTTCTTCCATATATTTGTCTCTCTGCCACCCTTCCTCATTTTGTCTCTCTCTCCTCCCGTGGATGGCGGTGGTGGGGCTGTATATCAGTGAGATACACACATCAGGTCCTCACCTGTAGTAGTTCAGACCTATGACAAAGTACCGATGCACTGTTAATCTCTGAGTAGCATACTTCCCATGTTCATACCACTCATGGGACCTGTGGAAAGAGATTAGGAACAGCAATGTTTCAATATGAAGAGTTTTCAAGAGTGCAGAGCTGAAAGATGGATTGAAGGAGAAACAGAAACTGTCTTTGAATGATATTGGTGGTGAGACCACACTTGGACTATTGTGCAGAGTTCCAGTCACCCAACTACTGGAATTATTCCAACTAAATATATAGGAATAATTTCAACTATGGGAACCCCGTCATTAAGTTGGAAAGGGTACAGAAGAGATTGATGAGGATGTAACAGGGACAGGAGGGATTGAATGATATGGAGGGACTGGACAGGCTGGGGCTGTTTTCACTGGAGCGAAGAAGGCAATAAAGTGACTGCTTTCCCAGGGTTGGGGTGTCTAAAACATGAGGGCATAGGTTTAAGGTGAGAGGGGAAAGATTTAAAGGGGATCTAAGGGGCAATCTTTTCCACACAGACGGTGCTACATTAATGGAATAAGCTGACAGAGGTCATGTAGAGATGGATTTAAAAGACATTTGAACAGGCATATGGATAGAAATGTTTAGAGGAAGTTAAAAACAAGTTGGTGGAGACCAGACAGTATCTGCAGGGAGAAAATGCACAGATGACCATTTTTTCCAGTCTGAAGATCAGGAACCAAAACATTATTTGTCCAGTTGGAAGGGGAGGGGAGGGGAGGGGATGGGGAGAGTGGGTGATGAAGGAGAGTGTCCATGGTGGGGGTGGGGGTGGGGAGAGTGGGTGATGAGGGAGAGTGTCCATGGTGGGGGTGGGGGTGGGGAGAGTGGGCGATGAAGGAGAGTGTCCATGGGAGGGGAGGGATGATGGGGGAGAATGTCCACAGGAGGGGTGGGGGCAGGGAGGGTGGGTGATGAGGCACAGTGTCCATGGGTGGGGAGGGGGTGGAGAGAGTGAGTGGTGGGGGAGAGTGTTCAGAGGAGGGGTGGGGTTGGGGAGAGTGGGTGATGAAGGAGAGTGTCCATGGTGGGGGTGGGGAGAGCAGGTGATGGGGGAGAGTGTCAGTGGGAGGGGTGGGGGTGGGGAGAGTGGGTGATGAAGGAGAGTGTCCATGGGAGGGGAGAGGTGGGGAGGGTGGGTGATGAGGGAGAGTGCCCGTGGGAGGGGAGGGATGATGGGGGAGAATGTCCACAGGAGGGGTGGGGTTGGGGAGAGTCGGTGATGAGGCACAGTGTCCATGGGTGGGGAGAGTGGGTGATGGGGGAGAGTGTCAGTGGGAGGGGTGTAGAGTGGGTGATGAGAGTGTACGTGGGAGGGGTGTAGAGAGTGGGTGGTGTGAGTGTCCGTTGAAGGCTGGGAAGGGGGTGGGGAGAGTGGGTGATTGGGGAGAGTGTCCATAGGAGGGGTGGGGATGGGGAGAGTGGGTGATGAGAATGTCCGTGGGAGGGGTGGGGATGGGGAGAGTGGGTGATGGGGGAGAGTGGGTGATGGGGCAGAGTGGTGGGGAGAGTGGGTGATGGGGCAGAATGGTGGGGAGAGTGTCCGTGGGAGGGGATCCAGTGGGTTGGAGATTTGACTGATATGAAGGTACAGCACAGCAGTCAGTTATTTGGCTTATTGAGTCTGCACTGACCACCAAGCACCCATTTTATGATCAATTGCCCCATAGATTCTCCCCCTTCATTTATAGCAGCCAATTAACGTAGCCCTCACACATTTTTTGAATATGGGAAGAATCCAGAGCACCCTTGGGAAGCCCACAGAATAACAGGGAGAATGTACAAACACAGGCAGCAGCAGATATCAGGATTGAACCAGGGGTTACTGGAGCCGTGGGTGGTAGCTTTACTAGTTGTGCCACTGTGCCACCTAAACCATTGAACAGACAAACTTTGGTGTTCAAACCCAAGGATTGCAGGTGTGCAGTACACAAGGTTGCCAGCACAGGTGTGCACAATATTTCCCTTCATTTGTCAGGCACTCAATAAGAACAGTGTTACAACTTTATCTATTGGTCAGGCCACACCTGGAGAACTGTATAATTCTGATCTAGGATTAGGCACCTGAATTATGAGGAACGACTGGATAGACAGCGTTAGCTTTCCCGGGAATTGAGGAGGCTGAAGGGGACCCGGTGGACATGCACAAAGATATGAGAGTAAGAGACAGAGCAGATAGTAGGAAACTAGATGGCTCACTTTTAGGAGAAGTGGGAAAAGATTTAGAGATCTGAAAATAACTTTTTCAAGAGAGGGTAGTTGGAATCTGAAACACACTGCTCGAGGCAGTGGAAGCAGTGACTCTCACAACATTTAGAAGTTAGAAGAGGATTGATGAGGGCAGTGTGGCCTGCTAAATTCAGCAAGGCCTTTGACAAGGTATCGCATTGTAAGCTCGGCTGGAAGGTTAGATCACATGGGATCCACGGCAAACTAGCCAATTGGTGAGAAAATTGGTTTGATGGCAAGAGCCAGAGGGTATAGTAAAGAGTTGTTATTCAGATTGGAGATCAGAAACCAGTGGTGTGCCACAGGGATCGATGCTGGGTCACTATTGTGGAATGACCGAATGGCCTAATTCTGCTCCAATCACTTATGACCTTGTCATGGCCCAGCTAATGTCCACATAGACAACGATCTTTAACCTCAATCAATCCTCTTGGTCACCTCTTTAAAAAACTGTCTGCTTTGTGAGATATGATTTCCTATGATTATCCCTGATCAGTCTTTATCTATCAACTGCTGGTAAATGATGTCCCTCAGAATCACCTGCAGTTACGTACCCACTACTGATGCAGGCTCACTCACCAGTGGTGCCCTGGCTTGTCCTTGGTGCCCTTAAATAACTGTACATTAGCCACCCTCCAGTCTACTGGAACTTCACCTGTGCCTAAAGATGATGGTAATATCTGTGCAAGGGCTCCACAATTTCTACCCTAGCTTTTCACAAGGTCAACTATACATTTGGTCAACCCCTGGGGATTTATCCACCTTAGGTACAAACCATTACCAAAGACTTCTATTGCCAGTCAGATCTGGCCAATTGTTGTTCAAACGTGGTAGTAAATCCTGAAAATAAACAAATTAACAGTTTGTGTCAGGACAAGAGTGAAATAAAAACTGAAAATACAAGAAGGAGAACATCACATACCCTACACAGCGATAGCAGCTGGATTGCAATCAAGTTGGTCAGCGATATGAAAACAGATGCAGGTATCTGGGAATAGGGTGGGATCTAATCCAGGGATTTGGGGGTTTGTAAATAAACAGATACTCAGGAATTACAGGTTGGAATCCAAGTGAGGATTTCCACATAATCTAACAGAAACCCAAAAGTTATGTGTAGACTTGAATATTGAATCGTAGATTTATAGTTATAGAGTCATAGAGTGGTACAGTGTGGAAACAGGCTCTTCAGCCCAACTCGCCCATACCGGCCAATAGTGGCCCAGCTACCCTAGTCCCACTTGCTTGGTCCATAATACTCCAAACCTGTCCTATCCATGTACTTGTCCAACTGTTTCTTAAACGATGGGATAGTCCCAGCCTCAACTACCTCCTCTGGCAGCTTGTTCCATACACCCACCACCCTCTGTGTGAAAATGTTACCACTCGGATTCCGATTAAATCTTTGCCCCTTCACCTTGAACCTATGTCCTCTGGTCCTTGATTCCCCTACTATGGGTAAAGGACTCTGTGCATCTACCCGATCTATTCCTCTCATGATTTTGTATACCTCTATAAGATCTCCTCTCATCCTCCTACGCTCCATGGAATAGAGACCCAGCCTAGTCAACCTCTCCCTATAGCTCACACCCTCTAGTCCTGGCAACATCCTTGTAAATCTTTTCTAAACCCTTTCAAGCTTGACAATATCTTTCCTATAACATGGTGACCAGAACTGAATACAATATTCTAAATGCGGTCTCACCAACATCTTATAAAACTGTAACATGACCTCCCAACTTCTACACTCAATACTCTGACTGATGACGGCCAAAGTGCTGAAAGCCTTTTTGATTACCTTATCTACCTGCGACGTGACCTTCAAGGAACCATGCACGTATTCCTAGATCCCTCTGCTCTGTAACACTACACAGAGGCCTACCATTTTACTGTGTAGGTCCTACCCTTGTTCGACGTCCCAAAATACAATACCTCACACTTCTCTGCATTAAATTCCATCAACCACTCCTCCGCCCACCTTGCCAATCGATCCAGATCCTGCTGCAATTGTTCACAACCATCTTCACTATCTGCAAACCACTAACTTTGGTATCATCAGCAAATTTGATAATCTTGCCCTGTATGTTCTCATCCAAATCATTGATGTAGATGACAAACAGTAATGGGCCCAGCACCAAACCCTGAGGCACACCACTAGTCACAGGCCTCCATTCTGAGAAGCCACCTTCCACCATCACCCTCTGCCTCCTTCCATGGAGCCAATTAGCTATCCTTTCAGCTATCTGTCCTTGGATCCCATGAGATCTAATCTTCCAGAGCAGCCTACCATGTGGAACCTTGTCGAACACCGTACTGAAGTCCATTAACACAACTTCTACAGCTCTGCTCACGTCTTCAAAAAAATCAATCAGAATTCAGAGACATGACCTCCCCACGTACAAAACCATGCTGACTATCCCTAATTAGCCCTTGCCCATCCAAATGCCTGTATATTCTATCCCTCAGAATACTCTCCAGTAACTTAGCAACTACAGATGTTAAGCTCACCGGCCTATAGTTCCCAACATTTTCCCTGCAGCCTTTCTTGAAAAGAGGCACAGCATTTGCCACCCTCCAATCTGGCACCTCTCCTGTATTTAAGGATGACTCATAAATTTCAACCAGGGCTCCCGCAATTTCCTCTCTAGTTTCCCGGAATGTCGTCGGATATAGACAATAGACAATAGGTGCAGGAGTAGGCCATTCAGCCCTTCGAGCCAGCACCGCCATTCAATGCGATCATGGCTGATCACTCTCAATCAGTACCCCGTTCCTGCCTTCTCCCCATACCCCCTCACTCCGCTATCCTTAAGAGCTCTATCCAGCTCTCTCTTGAAAGCATCCAACGAACTGGCCTCCACTGCCTTCTGAGGCAGAGAATTCCACACCTTCACCACTCTCTGACTGAAAAAGTTCTTCCTCATCTCCGTTCTAAATGGCCTACCCCTTATTCTTAAACTGTGGCCCCTTGTTCTGGACTCCCCCAACATTGGGAACATGTTTCCTGCCTCTAATGTGTCCAATCCCCTAATTATCTTATATGTTTCAATAAGATCCCCCCTCATCCTTCTAAATTCCAGTGTATACAAGCCCAATCGCTCCAGCCTTTCAACATACGACAGTCCCGCCATTCCGGGAATTAACCTAGTGAACCTACGCTGCACGCCCTCCATAGCAAGAATATCCTTCCTCAAATTTGGAGACCAAAACTGCACACAGTACTCCAGGTGCGGTCTCACCAGGGCCCGGTACAACTGTAGAAGGACCTCTTTGCTCCTATACTCAACTCCTCTTGTTATGAAGGCCAACATTCCATTGGCTTTCTTCACTGCCTGCTGTACCTGCATGCTTCCTTTCATTGACTGATGCACTAGGACACCCAGATCTCGTTGAACTCCCCCTCCTCCTAACTTGATCTGATCAGGCCCCGGAGATTTGTCTACCGTCATACACGACAGTACCTTCAGTACTTCCTTGACGGTAACAATGACTCTCATGACACTTCCAGTGACTGCTCCAATTTCCTCTGTCCTACTGTCTTTCTCCTCGGTAAATACAAAGGAGAAATACTCATTTGAGGACCTTGCCCATAACCTGTGGCTCCACACAGAGGTAACAGTTTTTATTCCTGAGATGTCCCACTCTCTCTCTAGTTACCCTTTTCTCCCTTAATTATTTATAAAATCTTTTGGAATTGTTCTTGAGGCTACTCGCAAGAGCTATCTCCTGGCCTCTTTTTAGCCTTTCTGTTCTCCTTTTTTTAGTTGCTCCTTAGTTCCCAAAACTCCTCCAGGGGTGCACTTGATCCCAGCTGCCTATACCTGTCCCATGTATCCTTCTTGTTTTTGACTAACATCTTAATTTCCCTCATCAGCCAAGCTGCCTTGTTTGCCTGCTATGCCTTTCACTCTAACGGGGACGTACACATCCTGAGCTCTCTTTAGTACACTTTTAAAAACATCCCACTTGGCCGATGTTCCTTTCCCCATCAAATAACCTGCTCCAGTCAACTTGAAGGTTCTCTCATACCCTCAAAGTTGGCCTTACCCCAGTTGAGCATTTTAACACATGGACCCTCTCCATTCCGATCCATAGCTTTCTTAAACCTCACCTGAACCCTTCATGCTATGATTTTCCCAGTCTATATTAGGAAAGTTAAAATCCCCTACAATAACAACCTTATTTGACCTGCAGCTGTCTGCAATCTCCTGGCACATTTGCTCTTCTAATTCCCGTTGACTATTTGGGCGTTTGTAGTACACCCCTTTCCTGATCATCCCTTTCTTGTTCCTCAGCTCCACCTATATAGTTTCACTAGACGAACCGTCCGTAATGTTACCTCTGAACTTAACCTCTGAACCTAGCCGTGCCATCCTCCTTAATCAACAATGCAACTCCCCCTCTGCTTTTTTCCTCACCCATGTCTCTCCTGAAGCTCCTGTACCCCGGATCATTGAGCTGCCAGTCCTGCCCCTCCCTTATCCATGTTTCAGTCATGGCTTGCATTTTACCCAACTACACTAATCCCATTTGCCCACATTAAGACAGTATCCCTCTCTGCCATGTCCTATTTAAGCATTTGTCTCAAAGCTTTTTAAACATAAGATTCAGATTAACATTCAGTGCGGAAACGTGCCCTTTGGCCCAAGTCCTCGCCAACCTGCAACCCCCGCACATTACCACTATCCTACACACACTAGAGATGATTTTTTAAACATTTACCAAGCTTACAACCCAAGAGTATGAACTTCGAATCCTCCAATTTTAGGTGACCTCTAACAACCCCCCCCCTCCCCCTTACCTGGCTCACGCCTATTTCTCCCTTCCCCCTCCTCTTACATCTCTTCCTATGGCTTCACAATTTGTAATCCCCCTCCTCTCTTCCAGCTTTCTTTCCCCCCACCTCTTACAATCAGTCTGAAGAAGTATCCTGACATGAAACGTCTCCAATCCACATTCCTCAGAGATGTTGCCAGACCCACTGAGTTACTCCAGCACTTTGTTTCTTTATTTAACACAGACCAGACTTAGACCCAACCAGTGACCCAACCAACACAATCACTGACTTGTCAGACCCTGGTCATCCTTCTCCCTGTTCCCTTCCAGCAGAAGGTACAGAAGCTTGAAAGCGTGCAACACTAGACTCCAGAACTGCTTCTTCCCCTCTGTTATCAAGCTTCTGAACGGTCCTTCCATTAACTAGGGTACTAAACCAATTCACCTCTACTGCATTGCAGACATTGGACTTTGTTTCTGGAACTAATGCACTACAAAGCTGAGAAACATATTCTCAGTTACTCCAGCACTCTGTATCTTCCCCTTTGTTCTATCTATTGCACTCGAGTTTGGCTTGATTGTTTTTATGTATAGTATTTTCTGATCTGATTGGAAAGCATGCAAAAGAATGCTGTATCATTGCTGTATCATTTCACTGTATCTCGGCACATGTGACAACAATAAACTTAAGCCGAACCTAAACCTAATATTGTGTAGGAAAGAACTGCAGATGCTGGTTTAAATTGAATGTAGACACAAAATGCTGGAATAACTCAGTGGGACAGGCAGCATCTCTGGAGAAAAGGACTGGATAACATTTCGGATAAGACTTCTTCAGACTGAAGGGTCTCGACCTGAAATGTCACCCAGTCCTTCTCTCCAGAGATGCCTCCTGTCCCGCTACACCTAATATTCACAGGTGAAATACTACAAGATTGGAAGGCTTGAGTTATTAGGTGACATTGGATCAGCTGTGGACACAAGAAACTGCAGGCACTGGAATCTTTAGCAAAAACAATGCTGGAGTAAGATGCTGGATTTAGGCAGCATCTGCAGAGGGAATGGATAGGAAACCTTTTGGGTTGGGAACCTTCTTCAGATTGATCAGACTGAACAGACAGGGACTGTTTTCCCTGGAGTGAAGGAGGCTGAAGGGTGATCTTATGGAGGTTTATGAAATCATGGGAAGCATAGAGAAGGCGCATGGTCACAGCCTATACTCCAGCATAGGGGAGTCTAAAACTAGAGGGCACAGCTTTAATGTGAGAGGGGAGAGACTTATTCCCACACAGGGTGCTGGGTATAAGGAAGAAGCTGCCAGAGACATTGGTAGGGATGGGTAGAATTATAACGTTTAAAAGACATTTGTACAGGTTTATGCATAGGAAGGGTTTAGAGGGATATGAGCCAAACAGGCAAAGCTCACTAGCTTTGGTAGACATCTTGATTGGCGTGGATAAGCTGACAGGTCTCTTTGCATGCTGCATGATTCTAATATCAGATATCTGTGGGGGAGTAACATGCTTGGATCTATGGCAGGAGTTCAGATAGTTTATGTGTGGAAATAACAGATACCAGAGTTACAGAGTGGGAAGTCATTCATTGTCTGTAGGAAGTCATTTACACGTTGAATAACAGATACTAGGAGTGGGTTACAAACTGAAGGTTTTCAATGGGTTTGTGTGTTTCTGTACACAATCTCAAATACTGCAGCTGAGGCCAATGTAAAATGCCCAGAGAACAGACCTGAGGACACTTCCTGCTGCTGTGTGATTTGAAAAGCCCACCCACCCTCTAGAGAAATTGACCAAAGGCCTGTGTGCCAGCGTGTCACCCCAGACCCAAAACCCACGATGGTCTTGAACCGTAAGTACTACTGACCTTTATTTTGTTGTAGTTATACGGATCCATATTCACATTGCGACCCTGGGGGGGCCTGGAAGATAAATGGATGGGATGAGTTACTACCTCCAAGCTGAAGAGTTCCTGCACTTTGCTGACAACTTCTTCACAGGGACAACACTTCCTGTTCTGTCTCAGTGCCAGAGACCAGGAGCTCCGTGGTACCTCCAGCGTTACAGAATCGGTGCTCCCACACTGCAGCTTGGAGCAATGACAGCAAATATACCCCGTCCCGGGTTTGCCGGGTGTGAAGTTAACCATGTTAACAAATATACGTGACCCACTCCACATTTCTTGCTATTAAATATGATATTAAAAGGTTGCATGCTCTGAGTCAGCAGAGCAGTCTCTGGCTTGACATGTTATTGTGAACAAAGAAGTTAATTGTCACTCACGTCTTGAATATATTATTCCAACAGAGGTCTGGCTTTGTCTCTGCAGACCTTTAGTGACATCACAACAGATTCTTGGTCTCTTTATTTAAAGAGAGGTATAGCTGCCATGGAAGCAGTTGGGTGAATGGTGAAAGGTTGAGTCCTGGGATGGGGTGCTGTATGAGAGATTGAGCAGGTTGGGCCGAAGCTCACTGGAGATTTTGGAATGGGAAGTGATCTTCATGAATTGTCTAAATTGTGAGGGGGACTGACAGGGTTGTGTCAGATTCAGGGGCGGCCATTTGAGGTGGAGCTGAAGACCTTTGCTCAGAATGCAGCCGTGCAGCTGCAGAACCAGCTGTTGTTCTGGTGCTGGTGCCCAGTGCCTGGGCTCAGTGGAGACCACAGCCCAGCACCACAGCCCGACACTACCACTGGAGACCCCCCTGTCAGCTCTCCCTGACAACTCCCATCTCTCACTAGAACCCATCTGAGTAACGAGACTTACCACCAGCCATGGATGGTCCACCAATTAAAATTACATTCTGAGCTGGTCCAGTTCTTCACCTGGAGAAAGAACAAAGAAAACCCATCACTGAAACAAAATGGATGAAAAAGGTTTAAAAAAAGATAGATCATTGGGGTCATTGTCAGGCAGAGAGTGGGCAGGCAATGGGAGGGTTTGGCAAAAGGACAGAGGGATGAGTGAACAAAGGGAGGGGTGGAAGAGACAGGTGGATGGGTCAAAGTGACTGTGGGATTGGTTGCTTCTCTCCAGGTGGATGTTTCTCTGCTTCTCAGGATATGAGTGAGAGGGTGCAGAGGAAAGTGGGACCCAGAACAAGTGGTACACATTGGTACCAATGTGGAGAAGGCAGCAATGGAAGTCTGTCAATGTTGCCAGAGGTGGACAGGTGGCAATCTCTGGGTTGCTGGCACGGCGAGGCTTCAGGGAGAACAGAATATGAAGAGAAGGTGGTGATAGACTGGTAACATCCATGGTGCATACAGGTACATTCAGATTCAGAGGCAGATGAAACCTGTATGAGATGGACGGGTCACAAGTTAATAGGATTGGGACAATGCCCAAGTCACGACAGTTGAATCAAGATCAGCAGGGTATGGGCATACCAGGCAATAACAGCAAAAATAAATAAGGTGAACAGAGGGTGTGAGTGTTGGATGATGACAGAGAAGGAATTGTTGGATAGGAGCAAATTGAGAGACACAATCTGGTGTCCACAATATACACAGAATGTGATGAGTAAGATTGGTGAGCTGCAGGTACAAAGAGCCATGTGTGATTATGATGTGCTGCTGATCACATGGCTCATTCTCGGCAGAACAGACCTCTTAATATTCAAAGATATGGTGGTCAGAAAAGGCAAGGATGGAAAACAGGAGATGGGAGGCAGAGGAAAATGGTATTATAGACTATCGATTAAACATTCCCTTCTCCAAACAAGACAGCATCAAAGCTTCACCGTCGCCTCTCGCCGATGGACGGATGCCAACTACTATAGACTGAAGAGAGGGGATGTCCTTGAGGCCATGCACAAACTCGCTTGGGCTGGAATTCACTTTGCAGAACTTCCTCTTCTTCCTGACGTCGTTCATGCCCATGTGCACAACCACTTCTGGCTGTTCACCCTTCCTCTTGAGGATGTTCTGAAGTCGGTCTGTGACATATTTAACCCTGGCACCAGGGAGGTAACAGACCATCCTGAAGTCCCGCCTGCCGCTACAGAATCTCCTGCCCACACTTCGGACAATGGAGTCACCTACTACTATGGCTCTGCCTGACGTCGGTCTCCCCAGTCGAGTCTCCTTGCCAGGATTGGAGCCACCGACCTGTTCACCGCTTGGACTGGAAGCGTCTTCTGCTCCGACAACTCCTAAGGGGGCATACCTGTTTTCATTCGGCACAGCCACCGGGGTCGCCTGCTCTCCACGTTTACTCCCTTTTCTCCCAGTCACCCACCTGCTCTCCTCCTGAATCACTGGCTTAACAACTTCACTTGTCCAGGAAACTCTCATTTTCCAGGATGGCCCTAAGGTCATCCAGCTGCTTCCCCAGTTCCCCAACACGTTCACTCAGGAGCTGCACCTGGACACAATTCCTGCAGGTGTAGTCTCCAGAAGCTCCATAGGCATCCTTGACCGCCCATAACCTGCAGGAAATACACTGCACCAACCTGCCTGCCATTTCTTCAGTGGACAAAAAATCACAAGTTTCAAAGATCTGGGATACCAAAAAAAATTAGAGATTGCCAAATTTTATTTGGAGAAAAAAATAAATGGACAGAACACTTTTCAACTCTTGTTTCCTTACGCAAGCATAGATAATGTGCTTTGTGTTAGTAAATCGCGAAATGGACTGCTCTCCCCAGTCCTCATGTATCACAAGTGTTGATATTGTGGCAGCTGGCACCGTCACTGAAGAATGGGGAATGTTTTATGTACAGACGAGGAGTATTCCCACACCAGGGAAAAGTAAAGGAACTCAGGTGCTCCCTGGATCACCCAGGAGGGAGTGAAGGAAGGAGTGAGCATGAGGAAGGTGAGACTTCAATGGAAACCCACCTGAATGTGGTGAGTTGGGAGAGGCAGTGAGTACAAAAGGAGAGAGGCTTTTCAAGGGAAAGTGGAACAAAGAGCCTTCCAAAGGCCTGTAAATGGGATGAGCGGAGTGTGGAGATCAGGGTATAACGGAGTGATCTGCATCAAGGTAGAGGCACAGCTGGAACATGGCTGAGGGCATTGTATCACCCGTTATCAGGAAATGGGAGCTGCCAGAAGCGGAGTGATGCAGATCTGGGAGAGGGGGTGGGGGTAACTGATGAGGAGGAGGAGGTAACACTAACAAGTCACTTGCACCGGAAGGGATAATCCCAGGTTGTTAAAGGATGCAAGGGTCATGGAGCAGGTGGCTGTAATCTATGTTGCCACCACCTTCTGTGTGAAGAAATTGACCCTCAGGTTCCAATCAAATCTTGCCCCACTCACCTTTAACCTAAGTCTTCTTGTTCATGATTCCCCCGCGTTCGGTAAAATACCCTATCTATTCCCCTCAAGACCTTATACTCCTTTATAAGATCATTGCTCATCTTCCTGCACTCCAAAGAATAACGTTCTCGCCTACACAACCTCTCTCTGTAGCACAGGCTCACAAGTCCTGGCAACATCCTCTTCAGCTTCTCTGTGCTCTTTAAGCTTAATGACATCCTTCCTATTGCAGAGTGACCAAAACTGAACACAATACTCCAAATGCAGCCTCAAAGTCTTGTGCAACTGTAACACAATATTGCAACTTCTTTACTTAACACCCTGATTAATGAAGGTACCAAAAGCCTTTACTACCCATTCCTCAAACCTCCCTGAGAGGATGTTAGTCCTTTTCCAGTTTTGATGCACCCTGTCCCTCTTGTACAGGTCACACCTGCCCAGAAGTTATCCCAGTGATCTCATCAGCTAAAGGCCTGCCTTCTGCACCAGTTCTTCAGCCATGCGTTCATCTATTCTAGTGTTACCATCGTTGGCATATGGCACTGAGAGGAATTTTGAGATTACACTCTGGAAGTTCTGCTTTGTAAACTTCTACCAAACTCTCTAAGTTCACCCTGTCGGATCTCACCTCTCGTTCTGCCTAGGTTGTCAGTACCATTGTGTACAGCAATCTCAGCTGTTTTCCCTCCCCTTTCACAATGTCCCGGATCCAATCCAAGACATCCCTGTCCTTGACACGAGAGAGGCAACAAACCATCCTGGGATCTCGCTCTGAGCCAAGGGGAAGTCCATCTCTTCCCCACACCACAGCTCACTGAGATGTTTCCTTGCCCTGCTGTGCATCACAGCCAACTGTGGTGCCACACCTTGGCTACTGCTGCAACTTTCCTCTGAGAGACCTACTCTGTCTGCGAGGGGAATGACCACAGGGCACTCACTCCTGCACGACCTGCCTGCACTTACTGCTCCTCCTGGTCATCCACCTCCTTCCTTTCTCTACCTGCAGTGTGACTAATTGCTAAATTCAGTCAACAAAGTTCTCCGTAAATCAAATTCTCCACGGCACTACACAGTGGGAAGCTGCAGCTGGACACAGCCTCCTGCAGGTGTAGTCAGACACACCAGAAATGTTCCCAAACTCCCACAGGAAGAGCAGACCACTGGCCTAACCTCCATAACCTTTCCTCTTGTTCTACCCTTATTAGACCTTTGATGTATATGGTCTCACTTCCACCTGACATTGCTCTGCCCATCTTATTAGATCAATATCACCATGTAACCAATCACTCTTCAGACAGAAATCCAGATACACACATTCTGTCCCAAATAAACCTCCTCACCATGGGTGGCACATTGGCGCAGTAGTACAGCTGCTGCCTCCCAATGCCAGAGACCCGGGTTTGATCCTGACTACGGGTGCTGTCTATATGGAGTTTGCACGTTCTTGCTGTGACTGCGTGTGTTTCCTCTGGATGCTCTGGTTTCCTCCCACATCCCAAAGACGTGTGGGTTTGTAGGTTAATTGTCCCTAGTGTGTATGATAGAACTAGTGTACTGGTGATTGCTGTTCAGCACGGACTCAATGGGCCTGTTCCACTCTATATCTCTGAAACTAAAAACATGTACACGTTACTGAAGGAATCACAGATCAGAGGAGCAGGACATGACACAAGAGGGTCTGATGTCAGAAGGCAGCTGTTTTATGGATCGCTGACTGAGGGCAAACGATCAGGTGGTGACAGAACAAGTTTCAGAGATGCTCGTACAGTATTCTTGAAGCCTTTCAACATCGACACACTCCATTGGTGACAACAAACAGTGGATTGTCTTATTTGGCATACCTGCATAAAGTGTGTGCTCGGTCGTAAAGAGTTATCATGGAAACAGCCCCATTGATCGAACTCGTCCATGCTGACCAAGGTGCCTCACCTAAGCTAGTCCCATTTCCTTAGGTATGGCCCATATCCCACTAAACCTTTCCTGTCCATGTGCCTGCCCAAATGTCTTTTAAATGCTGTTATTGTACGTGCCTCAATGATCTCCTCTGGCAGTTCATTTTCCATACCTACCACCCTTTGTGTGAAGAAATTCTTATTAATTCTTTCCCCTCTCACCTTAGGCCTATGCTCTCAGGTTCTTAATTCCACTATCCTGGGTAAAAAACTGTACATTCACCATATCCATTCCCTATGACTGATGAAAGCCAATACACTAAAACTCCTCTTTAATACCCAAACCACCCGTGATGCCACTTTCAGGGAACTACACTTTACACTAGCACTTTCACTGCTTAGTTTTTAGTTTAGTTTAGAGATACAACGTGGAAACAGGCCCCTCGGCCCACTGAGTGCGCAGATGAGCAATCCCCACACATTAACACTAATCTACACACACTAGGGACAAATTACAATTGTACCCCGCCAATTATCCAACAAACCTGTATGTCTTTGGGGTGTGGAAGGAAACCTAGAGAAAACCCACACAGGTCACGGGGAGAACTTACAAACACTGTACTGACAAGTACGTAGTCAGGATCGAACTTGGGTCTCTGGCGCTGTAAGGCAGCAACTCTACTACCGCACCACCGCCCGATCCCTCTGCTCTACAACACTCCACAGGCCCCTGCCATTCACTGCGAAGGTTCTACCTTGGTTTGACTTTACAAAATTTAACATCTTGCACTGATCTGCATAAAACTCCATTTGCCTCTCCTCGGCCCACTTGCCCAGCAGATCAAGACCCTGCTGTAATTTTTGATAACCCTCTTTGCAATCTGCGATACCACCTACTTTATTGTCATCTACAAACTTACTAATCAAGCCTTGTACACTCTCATCCAAATCAGTTGTAACCTGAGACAAGCCTCTTCATTGTCCACTATACCACCAATCTTCTCTCAACCTTATTGTTCCAAACGTGCGTTTCAAGGTAGATAAGGAAAGGTACAAGGATTAGAAATTAAGGATCTAAAGTGGGGAAGGATGATATGAATGTCATGAAACAGGACCTGGCAAAAGTTGACTGGGAGCAGGTACATCCATAAACCTACCAGTCATGCCATCCAGATTCTAATTATTAATATGGCAATATGATCTCTAAAGCAGCTTCTGTGATAATGACACTATTTGCATGCTCTCACAATCAAAGCACTCAGACTGGCACACAAATAATTCCATTTACCTTACAGACATTTTTCGGCCATTGAAGTGCCAGAATATTATCGGGAGGAACTTCCAAGTTAGATTTGCTATAAAACAAAAGTGTTTTCATTAACGGATCTGTGAACTGGCCACACGAGGAAGTGCTGATAGAGCAAATAGTAATTGGCGGTACAGCCCCCATTCACCTACTGCATATAAACCACCACAACACTCACTCACCTGGTAACTCCAGAGATGGGGGTAGAGATGTCAAAGGGAGGGAAAGAGTCAGAGTGGTCTAGGTGGGAGCAGAGTCAAAGTGGCAACAGGGATCATGAAATGTTTACATTCCATCTGAGTACACCAATCCAGTCATCTAGGTAGACAGAGCTCGGTTCAGTTTAGTTTATTGTCACATGTATCGAGGTACAGTGAAAAGCAGTGAAAAGTGACCAAAGGCAGCAGATCAAAACACCATCCACATTCCCCTCAGCCCCACACTTTCTGAACTTGGATGTTTCTCCTCACTTGCTTCCAATCCACTCACCACCCTCCCATTCATCTAGGCTTAATCAATGTAAATGCTGCATTCTCCAAGTTTATAATGTGAAGGTGTTTCTGGGGCTGCTTGGATTATGAATCCAAATCAGGTCTTACATTGTTCAATCCATGGTCTATAAAGAATATCAAGACAATAATGAATACTCTCCACATTCCTAGATGCGTGCACTTCCAATGACACTCGGAATGCTTGACTCATGTCTAGATGACCAAGGCGAATAACGCATTTAATGAGCACCCAGTCTATTCACACCCTCCACAGTGATACACCATGGCTGCAGTGTGTCCAGATTAAACTTCATCAGTCGTTTCTCTGCACATATTTTCAACCTATCTATATCCTGCTGAATCATTCGACAAGCCTCCTCACTATCCATAACTGCACCAATTAGGCAGCATCTCTGGAGAAAAGGAATAGATGATGTTTCAGGCTGAGTGAGAGTGTCAGTCCGAAGAAGGATTCCGACACGATACGTGACCTAGACGTTTCTCCGGAGATGCTGCCAGACCAGCTCAGTCTTTGCATATGCATGGGCGCAATCCCTTGTTAGGACAGGACGAGGCACTGGCACCTCAGGCTTGCCCCGGCCACTTGGCCTTAGTCTCAGTGGAAGTGCTGGCTGTCTCGGATTTTTTCCTGACAGCCCAGTCTTGACCACACAATGGTACTGGCAGACTCAGTTTTGTCCCAGTAACTCAGTCTTCCTCGGACTTGTGACAGGGGAACACAGCTAGCAGGGAGCCCTGCGCCTTGCCCCTTGCCTTTCCCTTTCCAACACTCTCTCTTTTCGCTAGAATGCCTAGGTTTATAGGGAACAGGCTGAAAAGGTTCTGGTGACCAAACCAATATAAGCTAATTGCCCCCCGCTGTTACCAATGATGCTGAGAATTGCCTCTCCTGGCCTGTCAGCCAATGAGAGGGATCAGAGCGGCATCTGAAGGAGGGGTCCCTCTCACATTGTGCACATCAACTTTGAATTCAATCTATCAAGTCTCTGTGGATCTCATGTACTTTAGCCTTTACATCAGCCTACCATGAAGGCCTGTGTTGAAAACTTTACTAAAATCCATTTATTCAACACCCATTGCCCTACGTTCAATTATCTTTGTCACCTCCTCAAAAAAATCAACCAATTTTTTAAGTTATCATCTCTGCCTCCCAAAGTCATGTTGACTATCCCTAAAAAGACTTATTATGGATAGATTAGGATTCTATCCCTAAAAATCTTCTCCACCAATTTTTCTACCACAGGCTCACCATCCTATGAATTACCTGTTTTGTCTTTATTTCCTGCCTCAAATGAAAGAATTGCAATGGGGTACCTGCAGAACTTTGGGATCTTGCATGTGGCTAAAGAGCATACAAAGATCTTTGTCAAGGCCCCAGCAGTCTCCACTCTTGTATTTTCAATGATCTGGGATAGATCCCATGAGGCCCTGGGGAGTTACCCACTATATTATTCTTCTAGAAAACAATACCTGTGCCACAGTGGCCCAAGGGTGATACAGTGACACAGCTGGTAGAGCTGCTGCCTCACAGTGCCTAGGACCAAAGTTTGATCCTGACCTTGGATGCTGACAGTGTTGAGTTTGCCTATTCTCCCTGTTCCTACATCCCAAAGACATGCGGGTTTGTAGGTTATTTGGCTTCCGTAAATTGCCCCTGATGTGTAGGAAGTCCATGAGAAAGCAGGATAGCATGGAATTAGTGTGTATTGGTGATCAATGGTCGGAATGGACATGGAGAGCCAACGAGCCTGTTTCCATGCTGTATCTCTGAACTAAAGCAGAGTAAACCTCCTCCTTCTTGATCACATGTCCCTAGAATATCAATATACCCCTCCCTGATCGCACTATTCTCTCCTTGGTGAATGCAGGTGCAAAGTACTCATTTAGTACCTCACCCATTTCCAGATCCAAGCATCAATTTATCCTTGACTGGTCCAATCCTCTATCTAGTTACCCACTTGTTTGTCAACAATGGGTAAAATATCTTGGGATTCTCCTTAATCCTACTTGCCATGGGAGTTTCATTTTCCTCCTATTGTCTATACATTTCTCAAAGGGCCCAATTTCAGCTTCCTCAAACTTCCTTTTTCTTTTTGACTAAACTTGCAGCATCTCTTGACATCCAAGGATCCTGAGCCTTGCTATTCTTGCCTTCCGTCCTCTCTCCCCAGCACGTGCCTAATACTGATGTCATTAGCCTCACCTCAATGTAGCACATTCCCCGAAGGTCCAGGCTTATCCTTGTCCGTAACTTACTGCAAATATATGGAGTTGTGTTTGCTGATCCCAATATGCTCATGCATTGAAACTCCAATCAGCTGGCCAGGCGCATTTCCCAATACAAGGTCCAGTATGGTCCCTTCCCTGGTTGGATCTAGATATTGTCAAGAAACCCTCCTAGATGCACCTACAAAAATTCTGCCTCATCTAAGCTTTTGGCACCACCGGAGACCGAGTCCATATTGGGAAAATTAAAGTCACCCACTACAACTCACCCTCTGCTTTTACATCTTTCCCATATATCTGTTCCAGGGGTTTACTTGGACACTATAACATGACACAGTTGCATCAGTCACTTCTCCAGCTGTGATTTTTGTTTGATATAAAGGGTGTCAGGGGAAAGTTCAGAGCAACTTGCAATGAAACTGGACAGGATTGGTGCGTAAGATTCAAAATGGTGGCGGTTGCAGTAAAAGAACGGTGCTGCTGGGGTCTTTCCTCCCACACCTTCGGCAGCACTCTGTGCTCAAGGTTGATTGCGGGGTGGCACCCTGGGGATCGAAGGCTGAGCAGTGGCCGTGTGAGGCGAGGGACGACATGTTTATGGGTGGATGTCCCCTGGTCAAAGTGTCGGTGGAGTGGGCCACTGGAGGCCCTGCAGCAGCCGGGGGCTCGAGTGGCTCAGGTGCCGCTCTAAGAGGCCGAGTGCGTGGATCAGAACCAGCCTGCTGCAGCACAGAGTGGCGGAGCAGGGGTGGAGGACTTTGATAACATCGTCTGGCCAGATCGGCCGCTGCAACTCCAATGCAGTGCCGCCACTAGGACAACTGGCCTTTATGGCCAAGTTCGGACTCAACATTTTAAACAACCTTGGACTTCAATCTTACAAATAGCGCTGGAAATGTGGTGTGCCTTGTGTAATGCCTGTAACAGTGTAATCTACTATTCCTACACTCTTGTACTTAAGTATGTTTGTGTCTTTGTATAGTAAGATTCTTACTCAAGTGTACGTACCTAGTTACATGTGACAATAAAGTACCATTTAACCACTGGATCAGTAAACATTGAGGTGAGCTGCATTCTGAGTTGGAGACTTAAAGTTAAGAATTAAAGCTGTGCAAACCCATTAGGGCACAGAGGAATGGTCAGTGCATTGTATTTTGTAACATTTTATCTTGCATCATTTTAACTTTCTTGTAAAATTTAATCGCACATTTTATTACGTATTTTATGCCATAATAGTTTTTGATATTTACTTCCAATAAACATTTTAAAGACTAACATCTATAAGTTGAGTACTTTGAGAGTGTTGGCTGGTTTTACCGCCCAGACCGCACTGAGCCTGCACTCCCTGGAATTTAGAAGGATGTGGGGGGGACCTGATTGAAACATCGAATAGTGAAAGGATTGGATAGAGTAGATGTGGAGAGGATGTTTCCACTAGTGAGAGAGTCTAGGAACAGAGGTCGTAGCCTCAGAATAAAAGGACGTCCATTTAGGAAGCTGAGGAGGAATTTCTTTACTCAAAGGGTGGTGAATCCATGGAATTCTTTGCCATAGAAGGCTGTGGAGGCCAGGTCGATGAATATTTTTAAGGTGGAGGTAGATAGACTCTTGATTAGTACGAGTGACAGGCTTATGAGGATAAGGCAGGAGAATGGGTTTGAGAGGGAGCCATGATTGAATGGCAGTTGATCAGCCATGATTGAATGGCAGAGTGGGCTTTATGGGCTTAATAGCCTCATTCAGCTATCACTCATGAACAGATGGGATTAATCCAGACACAATGGAAAGAAAAAGCTCCCCTTACCAGTAATCCTGACTGTACTCACCCAGAACAGCTGGCTGCCACCAGGAAGAGGAGCAGGAGGAATGGCAGACCCATGTCACGGCGGAGACAGTTGTAGGCTATTGTAGCTGTAATGCACAGTGGGATGCTCAGGCTTTATACATCCCCAGGCTGCAGGCTCATGAGATCAGATGGGGCTGTGGTCACACAGGCTTCCTATACGACATGTTCCAACCACAAGTTCTTGCAACTACCAGAGGTACACTCCCTGCTCTTACCACAGGCACCAGAGCCTGCAGCAGAATAGGACAATAATGATAAACAGTCAAAATGATCAACATGCCCTAGAATATCAATATACACCTCCGTGATTGCACTATTCTCTCCTTGATGAATACAGGTGCAAAGTACTCATTTAGTAACTCACCCATTTTCGGGGAATCCATGCATAAATTCTCTTATTTACCTTTGACTGTTCCAATCCCCTCCTTAGTTACCCACTTATTTGTCAACAATGAATAAAATATCTTGGGATTCTCCTTAATCCAACTTGCCATGGAAGTTTTGTTTTCTTCTTATTGTCTACATTTCTCAAGGGCCCAATTTCAGTTTCCTCATCCTTTCATATGCTTCTTTTTTTCTTTTTGACTAAACTTGTCATCGAAGGTTCGTGAGCCTTGCCATTCTTGCCTTTCATCCTGTCTCCCCAGCTCATGCCTAATACTGATGTCATTGGCATCTTCTCAACTTAGCACTCTCCTCCAAGGTCCAGATTTATCCTTATCCGTAACTTTCAGAAAACATATGGAGTTGTGTTTACTGTTCCTGCATTGAAACTCCAATCAGCAGGCCAGGCTCATTTCCCAATACAGGGTCCAGTATGGTCCCTTCCCTGGTTGGATCTAGATATTGTCAAGAAACCCTCCTAGATGCACCTACAAAAATTCTGCCCAATCTAAGTTTGTGGCACCAAGGTGAGTTAAGTCCATATTGGAAAAATTAAAGTCACCCACTGCAACTCCTCTGTTGCTTTTACATTTTTCCCATATATCTGTTCCGGGAGTTTTCTTGGACACAATATTATTCTTCTAGAAAACAATACCTGTGCCACAGTGGCCCAAGGGCGACACAGTGACACAGCTGGTAGAGCTGCTGCCTCACAGTGCCCAGGACCAAAGTTTGATCCTGACCTTGGATGCTGCCAGTGTTGAGTTTGCCTATTCTCCCTTTACCTACATCCCAAAGACATGCGGGTTTGTAGGTTATTTGGCTTCCGTAAATTGCCCCTGATGTGTAGGAAGTACATGAGAAAGCAGGATAGCATGGAATTAGTGTGTATGGGTGATCAATGGTCGGAATGGACATGGAGAGCCAACGAGCCTGTTTCCATGCTGTATCTCTGAACTAAAGCAGATTAAACCTCCTCCTTCTTGATCACATGTCCCTAGAATATCAATATCCCCTCCATGATCGCACTATTCTCTCCTTGCTGAATGCAGGTGCAAAGTACTCAGGAGGAATGGCAGACCCATGTCACGGCGGAGGCAGTTGTAGGCTATTGTAGCTGTAATGCACAGTGGGATGCTCAGGCTTTATACATCCCCAGGCTGCAGGCCTGAGATCATGAGATCAGACAGGCTTCCTATACGACATGTTCCAACCACAAGTTCTTGCAACTACCAGAGGTACACTCCCTGCTCTTACCACAGGCACCAGAGCCTGCAGCAGAATAGGACAATAATGATAAACAGTCAAAATGATCAACATGCCCTAGAATATCAATATACCCCTCCGTGATTGCACTATTCTCTCCTTGATGAATACAGGTGTGTAAGGGGTTTCTGCGCCGAGCTTTCGCCCGACCTAAGGTCCCCGTGCCTTGCTCTGATCCCTTGACCAGGCCGTGCACACTGGTTCCCCGTGAGTGGTTCGACCCACTCACCCCTTACGGTTCTAGACACTGGGCTTAGATGCAGGAGCTCTTATAGTGCAGAAAAAATTAAACCAGACCAGATTTCAAAACCAGGGTTGAAATGAAAAGGCTTTTATTCAGCACTTGGGACTATTGTCCATGAATATATTTATACAGTTCTATAAGACATATCTATAATACACATACCGAATACAAGAATACCTTTGATTTATTAATCACGAAACGCACAGTTCACAAGACATATACCCGAATACCCTTTTCGCTGAAAACTTAAAAACACACAGTTCCACGAGACATATATCCGAATACCTTCTTCGCTGAATTCTTGAAACACACAGTTCCACAAAACATATACACGAATACCCTTTTACTTATAATAATAATAATAATAATAATACATTTTATTTATATAGCGCTTTTCATATACTCAAAGACGCTTTACAGAGATTTTGAGAACATAGGGAAATTAATAAATAGATAAATAAGTAAATAAATAAATGAACAGAGAAAGGAGACAGTAGGTGAGGTGACCTTCAGTGGTTCTTATGAATTCTTAAACACAGTTCTGCAAGACACATACACGACTGTAAGATGGGGAACGTACGACGCATCGCAACCTTGACCAACCCATATTTTAATACACACCCAACGTTTATTCACAACCACCCTCCCCTCTACACTAAACTATGTCCAGGATATGTAGGATTTGGAGTGCATGCTCACCATGGGGCTATTACTGGGGTTACTGGCTGTTCGTTTTGCAGTATTTCTTCTCCAGTTGCGTGCCTGTTCCTCCCTCTTGCATCCGTTCTTCTTTCCGACTTTCTTCTTGACTTCAGTTGACTTCGAACCCGGTTTTCTCTGCGCTTCTTGACTGTGTCTGTCTTGACTGCTTGCGTTCCCTGCAGGTTTTCTTCTCGAGTTGACTTCACTTATTCACCCAAAAGTAGTGGCCAGTTATACTGTTTCTGACCCGTCCTATCTCCCGCCAGATCTTGGAATCTCTTTGTTCAAAAAGATATGTATGAGGTTTTCTTCTGATCTGCGCTTATGTTCGGGGATACCGGGGATGGCCAGACGGTGTTAATTGGGATTTCGTTGTGAGGTGATGGGTGTTAACTGGTTTCCCATCACCTACCAGGTAGTTTTCTATGGGCTATTGTGCCCCCTCACTGAGATGAACTGTTTAGGTCGGCTTGGGGCATTGTGAGTATGCTGATGTCAGCGCCCCAGTGTCTGGACTCCGACCTGGTTTCGTAGGTTTCTGCATGGCCAATACCCATCCTTTGTTCTGGCCGTAGCTTTGCAGAAACCTAGAGACTGGGTTGCAAGGTTTTTTACCTTTTGTGGCTGGTCACGAGATCCTGCAGCCATTTTAGGACCCACAGATTGTGACATCCTTTGGTAAACTGACTGCAGCCTTTCTCCGCTATCAGCCCCAGTCTCCCGTTTAAAATGTCCAAACTGCAGCTCTTTGGTTTTGTGTTGATTTCAGAATGAGGGAAAACTTCTCAAATCTTACAGGTGCAAAGTACTCATTTAGTAACTCACCCATTTTCGGTGAATCCATGCATAAATTCTCTAATTTACCTTTGACTGTTCCAATCCCCTCCTTAGTTACCCACTTATTTGTCAACAATGAATAAAATATCTTGGGATTCTCCTTAATCCAACTTGCCATGGAAGTTTTGTTTTCTTCTTATTGTCTACATTTCTCAAGGGCCCAATTTCAGTTTCCTCATCCTTACATATGCTTCTTTTTTTCTTTTTGACTAAACTTGTCATCGAAGGTTCGTGAGCCTTGCCATTCTTGCCTTTCATCCTGTCTCCCCAGCTCATGCCTAATACTGATGTCATTGGCATCTTCTCAACCTAGCACTCTCCTCCAAGGTCCAGATTTATCCTTATCCGTAACTTTCAGAAAACATATGGAGTTGTGTTTACTGTTCCCAATATGTTCCTGCATTGAAACTCCAATCAGCTGGCCAGGCTCATTTCCCAATACAGGGTCCAGTATGGTCCCTTCCCTGGTTGGATCTAGATATTGTCAAGAAACCCTCCTAGATGCACCTACAAAAATTCTGCCCCATCTAAGTTTGTGGCACCAAGGGGAGTTATGTCCATATTGGAAAAATTAAAGTCACCCACTGCAACTCCTCTGTTGCTTTTACATTTTTCCCATATATCTGTTCCGGGAGTTTTCTTGGACACAATATTATTCTTCTAGAAAACAATACCTGTGCCACAGTGGCCCAAGGGCGACACAGTGACACAGCTGGTAGAGCTGCTGCCTCACAGTGCCCAGGACCAAAGTTTGATCCTGACCTTGGATGCTGCCAGTGTTGAGTTTGCCTATTCTCCCTGTTCCTACATCCCAAAGACATGCGGGTTTGTAGGTTATTTGGCTTCCGTAAATTGCCCCTGATGTGTAGGAAGTACATGAGAAAGCAGGATAGCATGGAATTAGTGTGTATGGGTGATCAATGGTCGGAATGGACATGGAGAGCCAACGAGCCTGTTTCCATGCTGTATCTCTGAACTAAAGCAGAGTAAACCTCCTCCTTCTTGATCACATGTCCCTAGAATATCAATATACCCCTCCCTGATCGCACTATTCTCTCCTTGGTGAATGCAGGTGCAAAGTACTCAGGAGGAATGGCAGACCCATGTCACGGCGGAGACAGTTGTAGGCTATTGTAGCTGTAATGCACAGTGGGATGCTCAGGCTTTATACATCCCCAGGCTGCAGGCTCATGAGATCAGATGGGGCTGTGGTCACACAGGCTTCCTATACGACATGTTCCAACCACAAGTTCTTGCAACTACCAGAGGTACACTCCCTGCTCTTACCACAGGTACCAGAGCCTGCAGCAGAATAGGACAATAATGATAAACAGTCAAAATGATCAACATGCCCTAGAATATCAATATACCCCTCCGTGATTGCACTATTCTCTCCTTGGTGAATACAGGTGCAAAGTACTCATTTAGTAACTCACCCATTTTCGGTGAATCCATGCATAAATTCTCTTATTTACCTTTGACTGTTCCAATCCCCTCCTTAGTTACCCACTTATTTGTCAACAATGAATAAAATATCTTGGGATGCTCCTTAATCCAACTTGCCATGGAAGTTTTGTTTTCTTCTTATTGTCTACATTTCTCAAGGGCCCAATTTCAGTTTCCTCATCCTTACATATGCTTCTTTTTTTCTTTTTGACTAAACTTGTCATCGAAGGTTCGTGAGCCTTGCCATTCTTGCCTTTAATCCTGTCTCCCCGGCTCATGCCTAATACTGATGTCATTGGCATCTTCTCAACTTAGCACTCTCTTCCAAGGTCCAGATTTATCCTTATCCATAACTTTCAGAAAACATATGGAGTTGTGTTTACTGTTCCCAATATGCTCCTGCATTGAAACTCCAATCAGCTGGCCAGGCTCATTTCCCAATACAGGGTCCAGTATGGTCCCTTCCCTGGTTGGATCTAGATATTGTCAAGAAACCCTCCTAGATGCACCTACAAAAATTCTGCCCCATCTAAGTTTGTGGCACCAAGGGGAGTTAAGTCCATATTGGAAAAATTAAAGTCACCCACTGCAACTCCTCTGTTGCTTTTACATTTTTCCCATATATCTGTTCCGGGAGTTTTCTTGGACACAATATTATTCTTCTAGAAAACAATACCTGTGCCACAGTGGCCCAAGGGCGACACAGTGACACAGCTGGTAGAGCTGCTGCCTCACAGTGCCCAGGACCAAAGTTTGATCCTGACCTTGGATGCTGCCAGTGTTGAGTTTGCCTATTCTCCCTGTTCCTACATCCCAAAGACATGCGGGTTTGTAGGTTATTTGGCTTCCGTAAATTGCCCCTGATGTGTAGGAAGTACATGAGAAAGCAGGATAGCATGGAATTAGTGTGTATGGGTGATCAATGGTCGGAATGGACATGGAGAGCCAACGAGCCTGTTTCCATGCTGTATCTCTGAACTAAAGCAGAGTAAACCTCCTCCTTCTTGATCACATGTCCCTAGAATATCAATATACCCCTCCCTGATCGCACTATTCTCTCCTTGGTGAATGCAGGTGCAAAGTACTCAGGAGGAATGGCAGACCCATGTCACGGCGGAGACAGTTGTAGGCTATTGTAGCTGTAATGCACAGTGGGATGCTCAGGCTTTATACATCCCCAGGCTGCAGGCTCATGAGATCAGATGGGGCTGTGGTCACACAGGCTTCCTATACGACATGTTCCAACCACAAGTTCTTGCAACTACCAGAGGTACACTCCCTGCTCTTACCACAGGTACCAGAGCCTGCAGCAGAATAGGACAATAATGATAAACAGTCAAAATGATCAACATGCCCTAGAATATCATTATACCCCTCCGTGATTGCACTATTCTCTCCTTGGTGAATACAGGTGCAAAGTACTCATTTAGTAACTCACCCATTTTCGGTGAATCCATGCATAAATTCTCTTATTTACCTTTGACTGTTCCAATCCCCTCCTTAGTTACCCACTTATTTGTCAACAATGAATAAAATATCTTGGGATGCTCCTTAATCCAACTTGCCATGGAAGTTTTGTTTTCTTCTTATTGTCTACATTTCTCAAGGGCCCAATTTCAGTTTCCTCATCCTTACATATGCTTCTTTTTTTCTTTTTGACTAAACTTGTCATCGAAGGTTCGTGAGCCTTGCCATTCTTGCCTTTAATCCTGTCTCCCCGGCTCATGCCTAATACTGATGTCATTGGCATCTTCTCAACTTAGCACTCTCTTCCAAGGTCCAGATTTATCCTTATCCATAACTTTCAGAAAACATATGGAGTTGTGTTTACTGTTCCCAATATGCTCCTGCATTGAAACTCCAATCAGCTGGCCAGGCTCATTTCCCAATACAGGGTCCAGTATGGTCCCTTCCCTGGTTGGATCTAGATATTGTCAAGAAACCCTCCTAGATGCACCTACAAAAATTCTGCCCCATCTAAGTTTGTGGCACCAAGGGGAGTTAAGTCCATATTGGAAAAATTAAAGTCACCCACTGCAACTCCTCTGTTGCTTTTACATTTTTCCCATATATCTGTTCCGGGAGTTTTCTTGGACACAATATTATTCTTCTAGAAAACAATACCTGTGCCACAGTGGCCCAAGGGCGACACAGTGACACAGCTGGTAGAGCTGCTGCCTCACAGTGCCCAGGACCAAAGTTTGATCCTGACCTTGGATGCTGCCAGTGTTGAGTTTGCCTATTCTCCCTGTTCCTACATCCCAAAGACATGCGGGTTTGTAGGTTATTTGGCTTCCGTAAATTGCCCCTGATGTGTAGGAAGTACATGAGAAAGCAGGATAGCATGGAATTAGTGTGTATGGGTGATCAATGGTCGGAATGGACATGGAGAGCCAACGAGCCTGTTTCCATGCTGTATCTCTGAACTAAAGCAGAGTAAACCTCCTCCTTCTTGATCACATGTCCCTAGAATATCAATATACCCCTCCCTGATCGCACTATTCTCTCCTTGGTGAATGCAGGTGCAAAGTACTCAGGAGGAATGGCAGACCCATGTCACGGCGGAGACAGTTGTAGGCTATTGTAGCTGTAATGCACAGTGGGATGCTCAGGCTTTATACATCCCCAGGCTGCAGGCTCATGAGATCAGATGGGGCTGTGGTCACACAGGCTTCCTATACGACATGTTCCAACCACAAGTTCTTGCAACTACCAGAGGTACACTCCCTGCTCTTACCACAGGTACCAGAGCCTGCAGCAGAATAGGACAATAATGATAAACAGTCAAAATGATCAACATGCCCTAGAATATCATTATACCCCTCCGTGATTGCACTATTCTCTCCTTGGTGAATACAGGTGCAAAGTACTCATTTAGTAACTCACCCATTTTCGGTGAATCCATGCATAAATTCTCTTATTTACCTTTGACTGTTCCAATCCCCTCCTTAGTTACCCACTTATTTGTCAACAATGAATAAAATATCTTGGGATGCTCCTTAATCCAACTTGCCATGGAAGTTTTGTTTTCTTCTTATTGTCTACATTTCTCAAGGGCCCAATTTCAGTTTCCTCATCCTTACATATGCTTCTTTTTTTCTTTTTGACTAAACTTGTCATCGAAGGTTCGTGAGCCTTGCCATTCTTGCCTTTAATCCTGTCTCCCCGGCTCATGCCTAATACTGATGTCATTGGCATCTTCTCAACTTAGCACTCTCTTCCAAGGTCCAGATTTATCCTTATCCATAACTTTCAGAAAACATATGGAGTTGTGTTTACTGTTCCCAATATGCTCCTGCATTGAAACTCCAATCAGCTGGCCAGGCTCATTTCCCAATACAGGGTCCAGTATGGTCCCTTCCCTGGTTGGATCTAGATATTGTCAAGAAACCCTCCTAGATGCACCTACAAAAATTCTGCCCCATCTAAGTTTGTGGCACCAAGGGGAGTTAAGTCCATATTGGAAAAATTAAAGTCACCCACTGCAACTCCTCTGTTGCTTTTACATTTTTCCCATATATCTGTTCCGGGAGTTTTCTTGGACACAATATTATTCTTCTAGAAAACAATACCTGTGCCACAGTGGCCCAAGGGCGACACAGTGACACAGCTGGTAGAGCTGCTGCCTCACAGTGCCCAGGACCAAAGTTTGATCCTGACCTTGGATGCTGCCAGTGTTGAGTTTGCCTATTCTCCCTGTTCCTACATCCCAAAGACATGCGGGTTTGTAGGTTATTTGGCTTCCGTAAATTGCCCCTGATGTGTAGGAAGTACATGAGAAAGCAGGATAGCATGGAATTAGTGTGTATGGGTGATCAATGGTCGGAATGGACATGGAGAGCCAACGAGCCTGTTTCCATGCTGTATCTCTGAACTAAAGCAGAGTAAACCTCCTCCTTCTTGATCACATGTCCCTAGAATATCAATATACCCCTCCCTGATCGCACTATTCTCTCCTTGGTGAATGCAGGTGCAAAGTACTCAGGAGGAATGGCAGACCCATGTCACGGCGGAGACAGTTGTAGGCTATTGTAGCTGTAATGCACAGTGGGATGCTCAGGCTTTATACATCCCCAGGCTGCAGGCTCATGAGATCAGATGGGGCTGTGGTCACACAGGCTTCCTATACGACATGTTCCAACCACAAGTTCTTGCAACTACCAGAGGTACACTCCCTGCTCTTACCACAGGTACCAGAGCCTGCAGCAGAATAGGACAATAATGATAAACAGTCAAAATGATCAACATGCCCTAGAATATCAATATACCCCTCCGTGATTGCACTATTCTCTCCTTGGTGAATACAGGTGCAAAGTACTCATTTAGTAACTCACCCATTTTCGGTGAATCCATGCATAAATTCTCTTATTTACCTTTGACTGTTCCAATCCCCTCCTTAGTTACCCACTTATTTGTCAACAATGAATAAAATATCTTGGGATGCTCCTTAATCCAACTTGCCATGGAAGTTTTGTTTTCTTCTTATTGTCTACATTTCTCAAGGGCCCAATTTCAGTTTCCTCATCCTTACATATGCTTCTTTTTTTCTTTTTGACTAAACTTGTCATCGAAGGTTCGTGAGCCTTGCCATTCTTGCCTTTAATCCTGTCTCCCCGGCTCATGCCTAATACTGATGTCATTGGCATCTTCTCAACTTAGCACTCTCTTCCAAGGTCCAGATTTATCCTTATCCATAACTTTCAGAAAACATATGGAGTTGTGTTTACTGTTCCCAATATGCTCCTGCATTGAAACTCCAATCAGCTGGCCAGGCTCATTTCCCAATACAGGGTCCAGTATGGTCCCTTCCCTGGTTGGATCTAGATATTGTCAAGAAACCCTCCTAGATGCACCTACAAAAATTCTGCCCCATCTAAGTTTGTGGCACCAAGGGGAGTTAAGTCCATATTGGAAAAATTAAAGTCACCCACTGCAACTCCTCTGTTGCTTTTACATTTTTCCCATATATCTGTTCCGGGAGTTTTCTTGGACACAATATTATTCTTCTAGAAAACAATACCTGTGCCACAGTGGCCCAAGGGCGACACAGTGACACAGCTGGTAGAGCTGCTGCCTCACAGTGCCCAGGACCAAAGTTTGATCCTGACCTTGGATGCTGCCAGTGTTGAGTTTGCCTATTCTCCCTGTTCCTACATCCCAAAGACATGCGGGTTTGTAGGTTATTTGGCTTCCGTAAATTGCCCCTGATGTGTAGGAAGTACATGAGAAAGCAGGATAGCATGGAATTAGTGTGTATGGGTGATCAATGGTCGGAATGGACATGGAGAGCCAACGAGCCTGTTTCCATGCTGTATCTCTGAACTAAAGCAGAGTAAACCTCCTCCTTCTTGATCACATGTCCCTAGAATATCAATATACCCCTCCCTGATCGCACTATTCTCTCCTTGGTGAATGCAGGTGCAAAGTACTCAGGAGGAATGGCAGACCCATGTCACGGCGGAGACAGTTGTAGGCTATTGTAGCTGTAATGCACAGTGGGATGCTCAGGCTTTATACATCCCCAGGCTGCAGGCTCATGAGATCAGATGGGGCTGTGGTCACACAGGCTTCCTATACGACATGTTCCAACCACAAGTTCTTGCAACTACCAGAGGTACACTCCCTGCTCTTACCACAGGCACCAGAGCCTGCAGCAGAATAGGACAATAATGATAAACAGTCAAAATGATCAACATGCCCTAGAATATCAATATACCCCTCCGTGATTGCACTATTCTCTCCTTGGTGAATACAGGTGCAAAGTACTCATTTAGTAACTCACCCATTTTCGGTGAATCCATGCATAAATTCTCTTATTTACCTTTGACTGTTCCAATCCCCTCCTTAGTTACCCACTTATTTGTCAACAATGAATAAAATATCTTGGGATGCTCCTTAATCCAACTTGCCATGGAAGTTTTGTTTTCTTCTTATTGTCTACATTTCTCAAGGGCCCAATTTCAGTTTCCTCATCCTTACATATGCTTCTTTTTTTCTTTTTGACTAAACTTGTCATCGAAGGTTCGTGAGCCTTGCCATTCTTGCCTTTCATCCTGTCTCCCCAGCTCATGCCTAATACTGATGTCATTGGCATCTTCTCAACTTAGCACTCTCCTCCAAGGTCCAGATTTATCCTTATCCGTAACTTTCAGAAAACATATGGAGTTGTGTTTACTGTTCCCAATATGCTCCTGCATTGAAACTCCAATCAGCTGGCCAGGCTCATTTCCCAATATAGGGTCCAGTATGGTCCCTTCCCTGGTTGGATCTAAATATTGTCCAGAAACCCTCCTAGATGCACCTACAAAAATTCTGCCCCATCTAAGTTTGTGGCACCAAGGGGAGATAAGTCCATATTGGAAAAATTAAAGTCACCCACTGCAACTCCTCTGTTGCTTTTACATTTTTCCCATATATCTGTTCCGGTAGTTTTCTTGGACACAATATTCTTCTTCTAGAAAACAATACCTGTGCCACAGTGGCCCAAGGGCGACACAGTGACACAGCTGGTAGAGCTGCTGCCTCACAGTGCCCAGGACCAAAGTTTGATCCTGACCTTGGATGCTGCCAGTGTTGAGTTTGCCTATTCTCCCTGTTCCTACATCCCAAAGACATGCGGGTTTGTAGGTTATTTGGCTTCCGTAAATTGCCCCTGATGTGTAGGAAGTACATGAGAAAGCAGGATAGCATGGAATTAGTGTGTATGGGTGATCAATGGTCGGAATGGACATGGAGAGCCAAAGAGCCTGTTTCCATGCTGTATCTCTGAACTAAAGCAGAGTAAACCTCCTCCTTCTTGATCACATGTCCCAAGAATATCAATATACCCCTCCCTGATCGCACTATTCTCTCCTTGGTGAATGCAGGTGCAAAGTACTCAGGAGGAATGGCAGACCCATGTCACGGCGGAGACAGTTGTAGGCTATTGTAGCTGTAATGCACAGTGGGATGCTCAGGCTTTATACATCCCCAGGCTGCAGGCTCATGAGATCAGATGGGGCTGTGGTCACACAGGCTTCCTATACGACATGTTCCAACCACAAGTTCTTGCAACTACCAGAGGTACACTCCCTGCTCTTACCACAGGCACCAGAGCCTGCAGCAGAATAGGACAATAATGATAAACAGTCAAAATGATCAACATGCCCTAGAATATCAATATACCCCTCCGTGATTGCACTATTCTCTCCTTGGTGAATACAGGTGCAAAGTACTCATTTAGTAACTCACCCATTTTCGGTGAATCCATGCATAAATTCTCTTATTTACCTTTGACTGTTCCAATCCCCTCCTTAGTTACCCACTTATTTGTCAACAATGAATAAAATATCTTGGGGTTCTCCTTAATCCAACTTGCCATGGAAGTTTTGTTTTCTTCTCATTGTCTACATTTCTCAAGGGCCCAATTTCAGTTTCCTCATCCTTTCATATGCTTCTTTTTTTCTTTTTGACTAAACTTGTCATCGAAGGTTCGTGAGCCTTGCCATTCTTGCCTTTCATCCTGTGTCCCCAGCTCATGCCTAATACTGATGTCATTGGCATCTTCTCAACTTAGCACTCTCCACCAAGGTCCAGATTTATCCTTATCCGTAACTTTCAGAAAACATATGGAGTTGTGTTTACTGTTCCTGCATTGAAACTCCAATCAGCTGGCCAGGCTCATTTCCCAATACAGGGTCCAGTATGGTCCCTTCCCTGGTTGGATCTAGATATTGTCAAGAAACCCTCCTAGATGCACCTACATAAATTCTGCCCAATCTAAGTTTGTGGCACCAAGGTGAGTTAAGTCCATATTGGAAAAATTAAAGTCACCCACTGCAACTCCTCTGTTGCTTTTACATTTTTCCCATATATCTGTTCCGGGAGTTTTCTTGGACACAATATTATTCTTCTAGAAAACAATACCTGTGCCACAGTGGCCCAAGGGCGATACAGTGACACAGCTGGTAGAGCTGCTGCCCCACAGTGCCCAGGACCAAAGTTTGATCCTGACCTTGGATGCTGCCAGTGTTGAGTTTGCCTATTCTCCCTTTTCCTACATCCCAAAGACATGCGGGTTTGTAGGTTATTTGGCTTCCGTAAATTGCCCCTGATGTGTAGGAAGTACATGAGAAAGCAGGATAGCATGGAATTAGTGTGTATGGGTGATCAATGGTCGGAATGGACATGGAGAGCCAACGAGCCTGTTTCCATGCTGTATCTCTGAACTAAAGCAGATTAAACCTCCTCCTTCTTGATCACATGTCCCTAGAATATCAATATCCCCTCCATGATCGCACTATTCTCTCCTTGCTGAATGCAGGTGCAAAGTACTCAGGAGGAATGGCAGACCCATGTCACGGCGGAGGCAGTTGTAGGCTATTGTAGCTGTAATGCACAGTGGGATGCTCAGGCTTTATACATCCCCAGGCTGCAGGCCTGAGATCATGAGATCAGACAGGCTTCCTATACGACATGTTCCAACCACAAGTTCTTGCAACTACCAGAGGTACACTCCCTGCTCTTACCACAGGCACCAGAGCCTGCAACAGAATAGGACAATAATGATAAACAGTCAAAATGATCAACATGCCCTAGAATATCAATATACCCCTCCGTGATTGCACTATTCTCTCCTTGATGAATACAGGTGTGTAAGGGGTTTCTGCGCCGAGCTTTCGCCCGACCTAAGGTCCCCGTGCCTTGCTCTGATCCCTTGACCAGGCCGTGCACACTGGTTCCCCGTGAGTGGTTCGACCCACTCACCCCTTACGGTTCTAGACACTGGGCTTAGATGCAGGAGCTCTTATAGTGCAGAAAAAATTCAACCAGACCAGATTTCAAAACCAGGGTTGAAATGAAAAGGCTTTTATTCAGCACTTGGGACTATTGTCCATGAATATATTTATACAGTTCTATAAGATATATCTATAATACACATACCGAATACATGAATACCTTTGATTTATTAATCACGAAACGCACAGTTCACAAGACATATACCCGAATACCCTTTTCGCTGAAAACTTAAAAACACACAGTTCCACGAGACATATATCCGAATACCTTCTTCGCTGAATTCTTGAAACACACAGTTCCACAAAACATATACACGAATACCCTTTTACTTATGAATTCTTAAACACAGTTCTGCAAGACACATACACGACTGTCAGATGGGGAACGCACGACGCATCGCAACCTTGACCAACACATATTTTAATACACACCCAACGTTTATTCACAACCACCCTCCCCTCTACACTAAACTATGTCCAGGATATGTAGGATTTGGAGTGCATGCTCACCATGGGGCTATTACTGGGGTTACTGGCTGTTCGTTTTGCAGTATTTCTTCTCGAGTTGCGTGCCTGTTCCTCCCTCTTGCATCCGTTCTTCTTTCCGACTTTCTTCTTGACTTCAGTTGACTTCGAACCCGGTTTTCTCTGCGCTTCTTGACTGTGTCTGTCTTGACTGCTTGCGTTCCCTGCAGGTTTTCTTCTCGAGTTGACTTCACTTATTCACCCAAAAGTAGTGGCCAGTTATACTGTTTCTGACCCGTCCTATCTCCCGCCAGATCTTGGAATCTCTTTGTTCAAAAAGATATGTATGAGGTTTTCTTCTGATCTGCGCTTATGTTCGGGGATACCGGGGATGGCCAGACGGTGTTAATTGGGATTTCGTTGTGAGGTGATGGGTGTTAACTGGTTTCCCATCACCTACCAGGTAGTTTTCTATGGGCTATTGTGCCCCCTCACTGAGATGAACTGTTTAGGTCGGCTTGGGGCATTGTGAGTATGCTGATGTCAGCGCCCCAGTGTCTGGACTCCGACCTGGTTTCGTAGGTTTCTGCATGGCCAATACCCATCCTTTGTTCTGGCCGTAGCTTTGCAGAAACCTAGAGACTGGGTTGCAAGGTTTTTTACCTTTTGTGGCTGGTCACGAGGTCCTGCAGCCATTTTAGGACCCACAGATTGTGACATCCTTTGGTAAACTGACTGCAGCCTTTCTCCGCTATCAGCCCCAGTCTCCCGTTTAAAATGTCCAAACTGCAGCTCTTTGGTTTTGTGTTGATTTCAGAATGAGGGAAAACTTCTCAAATCTTACAGGTGCAAAGTACTCATTTAGTAACTCACCCATTTTCGGTGAATCCATGCATAAATTCTCTTATTTACCTTTGACTGTTCCAATCCCCTCCTTAGTTACCCACTTATTTGTCAACAATGAATAAAATATCTTGGGATTCTCCTTAATCCAACTTGCCATGGAAGTTTTGTTTTCTTCTTATTGTCTACATTTCTCAAGGGCCCAATTTCAGTTTCCTCATCCTTACATATGCTTCTTTTTTTCTTTTTGACTAAACTTGTCATCGAAGGTTCGTGAGCCTTGCCATTCTTGCCTTTCATCCTGTCTCCCCAGCTCATGCCTAATACTGATGTCATTGGCATCTTCTCAACTTAGCACTCTCCTCCAAGGTCCAGATTTATCCTTATCCGTAACTTTCAGAAAATATATGGAGTTGTGTTTACTGTTCCCAATATGCTCCTGCATTGAAACTCCAATCAGCTGGCCAGGCTCATTTCCCAATATAGGGTCCAGTATGGTCCCTTCCCTGGTTGGATCTAAATATTGTCCAGAAACCCTCCTAGATGCACCTACAAAAATTCTGCCCCATCTAAGTTTGTGGCACCAAGGGGAGATAAGTCCATATTGGAAAAATTAAAGTCACCCACTGCAACTCCTCTGTTGCTTTTACATTTTTCCCATATATCTGTTCCGGGAGTTTTCTTGGACACAATATTCTTCTTCTAGAAAACAATACCTGTGCCACAGTGGCCCAAGGGCGACACAGTGACACAGCTGGTAGAGCTGCTGCCTCACAGTGCCCAGGACCAAAGTTTGATCCTGACCTTGGATGCTGCCAGTGTTGAGTTTGCCTATTCTCCCTGTTCCTACATCCCAAAGACATGCGGGTTTGTAGGTTATTTGGCTTCCGTAAATTGCCCCTGATGTGTAGGAAGTACATGAGAAAGCAGGATAGCATGGAATTAGTGTGTATGGGTGATCAATGGTCGGAATGGACATGGAGAGCCAAAGAGCCTGTTTCCATGCTGTATCTCTGAACTAAAGCAGAGTAAACCTCCTCCTTCTTGATCACATGTCCCAAGAATATCAATATACCCCTCCCTGATCGCACTATTCTCTCCTTGGTGAATGCAGGTGCAAAGTACTCAGGAGGAATGGCAGACCCATGTCACGGCGGAGACAGTTGTAGGCTATTGTAGCTGTAATGCACAGTGGGATGCTCAGGCTTTATACATCCCCAGGCTGCAGGCTCATGAGATCAGATGGGGCTGTGGTCACACAGGCTTCCTATACGACATGTTCCAACCACAAGTTCTTGCAACTACCAGAGGTACACTCCCTGCTCTTACCACAGGCACCAGAGCCTGCAGCAGAATAGGACAATAATGATAAACAGTCAAAATGATCAACATGCCCTAGAATATCAATATACCCCTCCGTGATTGCACTATTCTCTCCTTGGTGAATACAGGTGCAAAGTACTCATTTAGTAACTCACCCATTTTCGGTGAATCCATGCATAAATTCTCTTATTTACCTTTGACTGTTCCAATCCCCTCCTTAGTTACCCACTTATTTGTCAACAATGAATAAAATATCTTGGGATGCTCCTTAATCCAACTTGCCATGGAAGTTTTGTTTTCTTCTTATTGTCTACATTTCTCAAGGGCCCAATTTCAGTTTCCCCATCCTTACATATGCTTCTTTTTTTCTTTTTGACTAAACTTGTCATCGAAGGTTCGTGAGCCTTGCCATTCTTGCCTTTCATCCTGTCTCCCCAGCTCATGCCTAATACTGATGTCATTGGCATCTTCTCAACTTAGCACTCTCCTCCAAGGTCCAGATTTATCCTTATCCGTAACTTTCAGAAAACATATGGAGTTGTGTTTACTGTTCCCAATATGCTCCTGCATTGAAACTCCAATCAGCTGGCCAGGCTCATTTCTCAATACAGGGTCCAGTATGGTCCCTTCCCTGGTTGGATCTAGATATTGTCAAGAAACCCTCCTAGATGCACCTACAAAAATTCTGCCCCATCTAAGTTTGTGGCACCAAGGGGAGTTAAGTCCATATTGGAAAAATTAAAGTCACCCACAGCAACTCCTCTGTTGCTTTTACATTTTTCCCATATATCTGTTCCGGGAGTTTTCTTGGACACAATATTCTTCTTCTAGAAAACAATACCTGTGCCACATTGGCCCAAGGGCGATACAGTGACACAGCTGGTAGAGCTGCTGCCTCACAGTGCCCAGGACCAAAGTTTGATCCTGACCTTGGATGCTGCCAGTGTTGAGTTTGCCTATTCTCCCTGTTCCTACATCCCAAAGACATGCGGGTTTGTCGGTTATTTGGCTTCCGTAAATTGCCCCTGATGTGTAGGAAGTACATGAGAAAGCAGGATAGAATGGAATTAGTGTATATGGGTGATCAATGGTCGGAATGGACATGGAGAGCCAACGAGCCTGTTTCCATGCTGTATCTCTGAACTAAAGCAGAGTAAACCTCCTCCTTCTTGATCACATGTCCCTAGAATATCAATATACCCCTCCCTGATCGCACTATTCTCTCCTGGGTGAATGCAGGTGCAAAGTACTCAGGAGGAATGGCAGACCCATGTCACGGCGGAGACAGTTGTAGGCTATTGTAGCTGTAATGCACAGTGGGATGCTCAGGCTTTATACATCCCCAGGCTGCAGGCTCATGAGATCAGATGGGGCTGTGGTCACACAGGCTTCCTATACGACATGTTCCAACCACAAGTTCTTGCAACTACCAGAGGTACACTCCCTGCTCTTACCACAGGCACCAGAGCCTGCAGCAGAATAGGACAATAATGATAAACAGTCAAAATGATCAACATGCCCTAGAATATCAATATACCCCTCCGTGATTGCACTATTCTCTCCTTGGTGAATACAGGTGCAAAGTACTCATTTAGTAACTCACCCATTTTCGGTGAATCCATGCATAAATTCTCTTATTTACCTTTGACTGTTCCAATCCCCTCCTTAGTTACCCACTTATTTGTCAACAATGAATAAAATATCTTGGGGTTCTCCTTAATCCAACTTGCCATGGAAGTTTTGTTTTCTTCTTATTGTCTACATTTCTCAAGGGCCCAATTTCAGTTTCCTCATCCTTACATATGCTTCTTTTTTTCTTTTTGACTAAACTTGTCATCGAAGGTTCGTGAGCCTTGCCATTCTTGCCTTTCATCCTGTCTCCCCAGCTCATGCCTAATACTGATGTCATTGGCATCTTCTGAACTTAGCACTCTCTTCCAAGGTCCAGATTTATCCTTATCCATAACTTTCAGAAAACATATGGAGTTGTGTTTACTGTTCCCAATATGCTCCTGCATTGAAACTCCAATCAGCTGGCCAGGCTCATTTCCCAATACAGGGTCTAGTATGGTCCCTTCCCTGGTTGGATCTAGATATTGTCAAGAAACCCTCCCAGATGCACCTACAAAAATTCTGCCCCATCTAAGTTTGTGGCACCAAGGGGAGTTAAGTCCATATTGGAAAAATTAAAGTCACCCACTGCAACTCCTCTGTGGCTTTTACATTTTTCCCATATATCTGTTCCGGTAGTTTTCTTGGACACAATATTCTTCTTCTAGAAAACAATACCTGTGCCACAGTGGCCCAAGGGCGATACAGTGACACAGCTGGTAGAGCTGCTGCCTCACAGTGCCCAGGACCAAAGTTTGATCCTGACCTTGGATGCTGCCAGTGTTGAGTTTGCCTATTCTCCCTGTTCCTACATCCCAAAGACATGCGGGTTTGTAGGTTATTTGGCTTCCGTAAATTGCCCCTGATGTGTAGGAAGTACATGAGAAAGCAGGATAGCATGGAATTAGTGTATATGGGTGATCAATGGTCGGAATGGACATGGAGAGCCAACGAGCCTGTTTCCATGCTGTATCTCTGAACTAAAGCAGAGTAAACCTCCTCCTTCTTGATCACATGTCCCTAGAATATCAAGATACCCCTCCCTGATCGCACTATTCTCTCCTTGGTGAATGCAGGTGCAAAGTACTCAGGAGGAATGGCAGACCCATAGAAACATAGACATAGAAAATAGGTGCAGGAGTGGGCCATTCGGCCCTTCGAGCCTGCACCGCCATTCAATATGATCATGGCTGATCATTCAGCTCAGTAGCCTGTACCTGCCTTCTCTCCATACCCCCTGATCCCTTTAGCAAAAAGGGCCACATCTAACTCCCTCTTAAATATAGCCAATGAACTGGCCTCAACTACCTTCTGTGGCAGAGAATTCCACAGACTCACCACTCTCTGTGTGAAGAAATGTTTTGTTTTCCCATGTCACGGCGGAGACAGTTGTAGGCTATTGTAGCTGTAATGCACAGTGGGATGCTCAGGCTTTATACATCCCCAGGCTTCAGGCTCATGAGATCAGATGGGGCTGTGGTCACACAGGCTTCCTATACGACATGTTCCAACCACAAGTTCTTGCAACTACCAGAGGTACACTCCCTGCTCTTACCACAGGCACCAGAGCCTGCAGCAGAATAGGACAATAATGATAAACAGTCAAAATGATCAACATGCCCTAGAATATCAATATACCCCTCCGTGATTGCACTATTCTCTCCTTGGTGAATACAGGTGCAAAGTACTCATTTAGTAACTCACCCGTTTTCGGTGAATCCATGCATAAATTCTCTTATTTACCTTTGACTGTTCCAATCCCCTCCTTAGTTACCCACTTATTTGTCAACAATGAATACAATACTTGGGATTCTCCTTAATCCAACTTGCCATGGAAGTTTTGTTTTCTTCTTATTGTCTACATTTCTCAAGGGCCCAATTTCAGTTTCCTCATCCTTACATATGCTTCTTTTTTTCTTTTTGACTAAACTTGTCATCGAAGGTTCGTGAGCCTTGCCATTCTTGCCTTTCATCCTGTCTCCCCAGCTCATGCCTAATACTGATGTCATTGGCATCTTCTCAACTTAGCACTCTCCTCCAAGGTCCAGATTTATCCTTATCCGTAACTTTCAGAAAACATATGGAGTTGTGTTTACTGTTCCCAATATGCTCCTGCATTGAAACTCCAATCAGCTGGCCAGGCTCATTTCCCAATACAGGGTCCAGTATGGTCCCTTCCCTGGTTGGATCTAGATATTGCCAAGAAACCCTCCTAGATGCACCTACAAAAATTCTGCCTCATCTAAGCTTGTGGCACCACCGGAGACCGAGTCCATATTGGGAAAATTAAAGTCACCCACTACAACTCACCCTCTGCTTTTACATCTTTCCCATATATCTGTTCCAGGGGTTTACTTGGACACTATAACATGACACAGTTGCATCAGTCACTTCTCCAGCTGTGATTTTTGTTTGATATAAAGGGTGTCAGGGGAAAGTTCGCACATACAGGACTTCTCAGCTAGCCTGGAGGGGGCTACAATTTTTTCTAAGATTGATTTGGTGCGAGGATATCATCAGATCCCGGTCCACCCGCCGGAAATTCCAAAGACGGCTACCATTACTCCGTTCGGATTGTTTGAGTGGTTGCGCATGCCTTTCGGCCTTAAAAACGCAGCTCAGGCATTCCAGCGTCTGATGGACCGTGTGGGTCGAGGTTTGCCGTTCGTGTTTATTTATCTCGATGACATTTTTATTGCCAGCCGTTCGGTCCAGGAGCACTTAGTCCACCTCCGCACTATATTCCAGAGGCTGCAGGACCACGGCCTGATTCTCCATCCGTCCAAATGCCAATTCGGCCTGTCGGTGGTAGATTTTTTGGGTCACCGGGTTACATCGGCCGGAGCCACCCCTTTGCCAGCTAAGGTGGAGGCGGTCCGCTCTTTTCCACGCCCTACTACCATCAAGGGTTTGCAGGAATTCGTAGGCATGGTGAAATTTTACCACCGGTTCGTGCCTGCAGCAGCTCGGGTCATGCGCCCCCTTTTTCTATGCCTCGCGGGTAACCCCGCAGAGTTGGTATGGTCCGCATCTGCAGAGACGGCTTTTGTCGCGGTCAAACAGGCCTTCGCCAACGCCACCATGCTGGTGCACCCGCGCTCCTCCGCCCCCACGGCGCTGACGGTGGACGCCTCGGACGTGGCGGTGGGTGGGGTTTTGGAGCAGCAGGTCGAAGGTCAATGGCAGCCCCTGGTGTTTTTCAGCCGGCAGCTCTCGCGAGCCGATCTCAAATATAGTGCGTTTGATAGGGAGCTCCTGGCCCTCTATTTAGCAGTCCGCCACTTCCGTTATTTTTTGGAAGGCCGTTCTTTTGTGGCCTACACGCATCACAAACCTCTAACATTCGCTTTTGCTAAGGTTTCTGACGCGTGGTCGGCTCGCCAGCAGCGGCACCTCACCCTGATTTCGGAGTTTACCACCGATGTCCCTCATATTGCGGGTAGGCTTAATACTGTTGCTGATGCCCTGTCCCAGCCGGCCATTCCCTCCGTAGCCGCGGTAGGTGGACAGGTGGATTTCCAGGAGCTAGCGGAGGCTCAGCGCCTGGAAGGAACTGCCGCGGTGTACGCCTCCACAGCCTCGGGACTGCGTCTGGAGCATGTGGCGTGTGGCCCAACAGGTACCAAGTTGTGGTGTGACGTTTCCCTTCCACGCCCTCGCCTGGTGGTGCCTGCCGCCCTGCGGCGTAAGGTTTTTGAGGTCATTCACGGCCTGGCACATCCGTCCATCAGGGCGACTTCGGCCATGGTGGCCGCCCGGTTTGTCTGGCACGGCCTGCGGAAGCAGGTGGCAGCCTGGGCATGTGCCTGTATTCCGTGCCAAACCTCCAAAGTTCATCGCCATGTCCAACCCCATACCAGAGTTTCGAGGTTTCCCCAGTCCGTTTTTTCCACATCCACGTGGATTTGGTGGGTCCATTGCCTTATTCCAGGGGTTATCCTCATCTGCTGACGGTGGTGGATCGGTTTACACGTTGGCCGGAGGCGCTCCTATTGACGGACACCTCGGCGGCCTCCTGTGCACGGGCCCTGGCGTTGCATTGGGTGGCCCGTTTCGGCGTCCCGGCTATCATCACCACAGATCGGGGAGCCCAGTTCACCTCCTCCCTCTGGGCCGCGCTGGCACAGTTGTATGGGTCTCGTTTACAGCAGACCACCGCCTACCATCCCCAATCCAACGGGATGGTTGAGCGCTTCCATCGGCAGCTGAAGGCGTCCCTCTGTGCCCGACTGACCGGCCACGATTGGGCTGACCAGCTGCCTTGGGTCCTCCTCGGCATTCGTACGGCCCCGAAGGCTGAGCTAGGCACATCCTCGGCCGAGCTCGTCTACGGTTCGCCCCTGCGGGTACGAGGTGACATCCTCCCTTCCAGCCCCCGCTTTGCCACCACCCGTTACGTCGGTGTTGGGTTCCCTCCGGGCACGGGTAGGTTCTCTGGCTCCAGTTCCGACCTCCTGGCACGGAAGCATGGCGGTCCACGTCCCGTCGGACTTGCGGGACTGTGATTTCGTGTTCCTGCGGAAAGATTCCCACCGCCCCCCTCTTCAGCCGATTTATCAGGGCCCGTTTCAGGTACTGAAGAGAGGGGCTGTCACTTTTACCTTACAGGTGGGTAATCGCCAGGAACTCGTTTCCGTATCCCGGCTCAAGCCGGCCCATTTGGACCAGGACCTCCCGGTGTCGGTGGCTCAACCTCCGCGCCGGGGCCGGCCTATGGCCGCCCCCCTGCTGCCGCCAGCGGTGCCTTGGTTGCCACCCCTCAGCCCCCCGCCGCCTATGGTTGGGCCCGGGCCCCCGTTCCCGATCAAGCGCTCTCCGTCGCCTACGCCCTCCACTTCCGTGGCCCCTCCATCGCCTCCGGCGGCGGCGACCTCACCGCCTCCCGTCACATTGGCGGTATCGGGTTCCCCCCTCCGTACGCGTTCCAGGAGGGAGGTCCGGGCACCCGTGAGGTACGGTTTCGAGGGTTCTGGGGGGGGGGGGGGTCATGTAGGGACATACGGATTAGCGGGGGGGTCTCGAACCCTCGGTTGGGCTAACGAGGCACGAGATGCGGGAGCGCGAGGTATAGTTGTGTCACTGGCAGCATCCAAGGTCAGGATCAAACTTTGGTCCTGGGCACTGTGAGGCAGCAGCTCTACCAGCTGTGTCACTGTGTCGCCCTTGGGCCACTGTGGCACAGGTATTGTTTTCTAGAAGAATAATATAGTGGATAACTCCCCAGCGCCTAATGGGATCTATCCCAGATCATTGAAAATACAACAGTGGAGACTGCTGGGGCCTTGACAAAGATCTTTGTATCCTCTTTAGCCACATGCAAGATCCCAAAGTTCTGCAGGTACCCCATTGCAATTCCTTCATTTGAGGCAGGAAATAGAGACAAAACAGGTCATTCATAGGATGGTGAGGCTGTGGTAGAAAAATTGGTGGAGAAGATTTTTAGGGATAGAATCCTAATCTATCCATAATAAGTCTTTTAAGGGATACTCATCATGACTTTGGGAGGGGGAGATGATATCTTAAAAAATTGGTTGAGTTTTTTGAGGAGGTGACAAAGATGATTGAACGTAGGGCAATGGGTGTTGAATAAATGGATTTTAGTAAAGTTTTCAACACAGGCCTTCATGGTAGGCTGATGTAAAGGCTAAAGTACATGAGATCCACAGAGACTTGATAGATTGAATTCAAAGTTGATGTGCACAATGTGAGAGGGACCCCTCCTTCAGATGCCGCTCCTGTCCCTCTCATTGGCTGACAGGCCAGGAGAGGCAATTCTCAGCATCATTGGTAACAGCGGGGGGCAATTAGCTTATATTGGTTTGGTCACCAGAACCTTTTCAGCCTGTTCCCTATAAACCTAGGCATTCTAGTGAAAAGGAGAGTGTGGGAAAGGGAAAGGCAAGGGGCAAGGGGCAAGGGGCAAGGGGCAAGGGGCAAGGGGCAAGGGGCAAGGGGCAAGGGGCAAGGGGCAAGGGGCAAGGGGCAAGGCGCAAGGCGCAAGGCGCAAGGCGCAGGGCTCCCTGTTGGCTGTGTTCCCCTGTCACACGTCCGAGGAAGACTGAGTTACTAGGACAAAACTGAGACTGCCAGTACCATTGTGTGGTCAAGACTGGGCTGTCAGGAAAAAATCCGAGACAGCCAGCACTTCCACTGAGACTAAGGCCAAGTGGCCGGGGCAAGCCTGAGGTGCCAGTGCCTCGTCCTGTCCTAACAAGGGATTGCGCCCATGCATATGCAAAGACTGAGCTGGTCTGGCAGCATCTCCGGAGAAACGTCTAGGTGACGTATCGGGTCGAAATCCTTCTTTGGACTGACACTCTCACTCAGCCTGAAATATCATCTATTCCTTTTCTCCAGAGATGCTGCCTAATTGGTGCAGTTATGGATAGTGAGGAGGCTTGTCGAATGATTCAGCAGGATATAGATAGGTTGAAAATATGTGCAGAGAAACGACTGATGGAGTTTAATCTGGACACACTGCAGCCATGGTGTATCACTGTGGAGGGTGTGAATAGACTGGGTGCTCATTAAATGCGTTATTCGCCTTGGTCATCTAGACATGAGTCAAGCATTCCGAGTGTCATTGGAAGTGCACACATCTAGGAATGTGGAGAGTATTCATTATTGTCTTGATATTCATTATAGACCATGGATTGAACAATGTAAGACCTGATTTGGATTCATAATCCAAGTAGCCCCAGAAACACCTTCACATTATAAACTTGGAGAATGCAGCATTTACATTGATTAAGCCTAGATGAATGGGAGGGTGGTGAGTGGATTGGAAGCAAGTGAGGAAACGTCCAAGTTCAGAAAATGTGGGGCTGAGGGGAATGTGGATGGTGTTTTGATCTGCTGCCTTTGGTCACTTTTCACTGCTTTTCACTGTACCTCGATACATGTGACAATAAACTAAACTGAACCGAGCTCTGTCTACCTAGATGACTGGATTGGTGTACTCAGATGGAATGTAAACATTTCATGACCCCTGCTGCCACTTTGACTCTGCTCCCACCTAGACCACTCTGACTCTTTCCCTCCCTTTGACATCTCTACCCCCATCTCTGGAGTTACCAGGTGAGTGTGTGTTTTGGTGGTTTATATGCAGTAGGTGAATGGGGGCTGTACCGCCAATTACTATTTGCTCTATCAGCACTTCCTCGTGTGGCCAGTTCACAGATCCGTTAATGAAAACACTTTTGTTTTATAGCAAATCTAACTTGGGAGATCCTACCGTTAATGTTCTGGCACTTAAGTGGTGAAAAATGTCTGTAAGGTAAATGGAATTATTTGTGTGCCAGTCTGAGTGCTTTGATTGTGAGAGCATGCAAATAGTGTCATTATCACAGAAGCTGCTTTAGAGATCATATTGCCGTACTAATAATTAGAATCTGGATGGCATGACTGGTAGGTTTATGGATGTACCTGCTCCCAGTCAACTTTTGCCAGGTCCTGTTTCATGACATTCATATCATCCTTCCCCACTTTAGATCCTTAATTTCTAATCCTTGTACCTTTCCTTATCTACCTTGAAACGCACGTTTGGAACAATAAGGTTGAGAGAAGATTGGTGGTATAGTGGACAATGAAGAGGCTTGTCTCAGGTTACAACTGATTTGGATGAGAGTGTACAAGGCTTGATTAGTAAGTTTGTAGATGACAATAAAGTAGGTGGTATCGCAGATTGCAAAGAGGGTTATCAAAAATTACAGCAGGGTCTTGATCTGCTGGGCAAGTGGGCCGAGGAGAGGCAAATGGAGTTTTATGCAGATAAGTGCAAGATGTTAAATTTTGTCAAGTCAAACCAAGGTAGAACCTTCGCAGTGAATGGCAGGGGCCTGTGGAGTGTTGTAGAGCAGAGGGATCGGGCGGTGGTGCGGGAGTAGAGTTGCTGCCTTACAGCGCCAGAGACCCACCTTTGATCCTGACTACGTACTTGTCAGTACAGAGTTTGTAAGTTCTCCCCGTGACCTGTGTGGGTTTTCTCTAGGATCTCCGGTTTCCTTCCACACCCCAAAGACATACAGGTTTGTTGGATAATTGGCGGGGTATAATTGTAATTTGTCCCTAGTGTGTATAGATTAGTGTTAATGTGTGGGGATTGCTCATCTGTGCACTCAGTGGGCCGAGGGGCCTGTTTCCACGTTGTATCTCTAAACTAAACTAAAAACTAAGCAGTGAAAGTGCTAGTGTAAAGTGTAGTTCCCTGAAAGTGGCATCACGGGTGGTTTGGGTATTAAAGAGGAGTTTTAGTGTATTGGCTTTCATCAGTCATAGGGAATGGATATGGTGAATGTACAGTTTTTTACCCAGGATAGTGGAATTAAGAACCTGAGAGCATAGGCCTAAGGTGAGAGGGGAAAGAATTAATAAGAATTTCTTCACACAAAGGGTGGTAGTTATGGAAAATGAACTGCCAGAGGAGATCGTTGAGGCACGTACAATAATAGCATTTAAAAGACATTTGGGCAGGCACATGGACAGGAAAGGTTTAGTGGGATATGGGCCATACCTAAGGAAATGGGACTAGCTTAGGTGAGGCACCTTGGTCGGCATGGACGAGTTTGATCAATGGGGCTGTTTCCATGATAACTCTTTACGACCGAGCACACACTTTATGCAGGTATGCCAAATAAGACAATCCACTGTTCATTGTTACCAATGGAGTGTGTCGATGTTGAAAGGCTTCAAGAATACTGTACGAGCATCTCTGAAACTTGTTCTGTCACCACCTAATCGTTTGCCCTCAGTCAGCGATCCATAAAACAGCTGCATTCTGACATCAGACCCTCTTGTGACATGTCCTGCTCCTCTGATCAGTGATTCCTTCAGTAACGTGTACATGTTTTTAGTTTCAGAGATACAGAGTGGAACAGGCCCATTGAGTCCGTGCTGAACAGCAATCACCAGTACACTAGTTCTATCCTACACACTAGGGACAATTAACCTACAAACCCACACGTCTTTGGGATGTGGGAGGAAACCAGAGCATCCAGAGGAAACACACGCAGTCACAGCAAGAACGTGCAAACTCCATATAGACAGCACCCGTAGTCAGGATCAAACCCGGGTCTCTGGCATTGGGAGGCAGCAGCTGTACTACTGCGCCAATGTGCCACCCATGGTGAGGAGGTTTATTTGGGACAGAATGTGTCTATCTGGATTTATGTCTGAAGAGTGATTGGTTACATGGTGATATTGATCTAATAAGATGGGCAGAGCAATGCCAGGTGGAAGTGAGACCATATACATCAAAGGTCTAATAAGGGTAGAACAAGAGGAAAGGTTATGGAGGTTAGGCCAGTGGTCTGCTCTTCCTGTGGGAGTTTGGGAACATTTCTGGTGTGTCTGACTACACCTGCAGGAGGCTGTGTCCAGCTGCAGCTTCCCACTGTGTAGTGCCGTGGAGAATTTGATTTACGGAGAACTTTGTTGACTGAATTTAGCAATTAGTCACACTGCAGGTAGAGAAAGGAAGGAGGTGGATGACCAGGAGGAGCAGTAAGTGCAGGCAGGTCGTGCAGGAGTGAGTGCCCTGTGGTCATTCCCCTTGCAGACAGAGTAGGTCTCTCAGAGGAAAGTTGCAGCAGTAGCCAAGGTGTGGCACCACAGTTGGCTGTGATGCACAGCAGGGCAAGGAAACATCTCAGTGAGCTGTGGTGTGGGGAAGAGATGGACTTCCCCTTGGCTCAGAGCGAGATCCCAGGATGGTTTGTTGCCTCTCACGTGTCAAGGACAGGGATGTCTTGGATTGGATCCGGGACATTGTGAAAGGGGAGAGAAAACAGCTGAGATTGTTGTACACAATGGTACTGACAACCTAGGCAGAACGAGAGGTGTGATCCGACAGGGTGAACTTAGAGAGTTTGGTAGAAGTTTACAAAGCAGAACTTCCAGAGTGTAATCTCAAAATTCCTCTCAGTGCCATATGCCAATGATGGTAACACTAGAATAGATGAACGCATGGCTGAAGAACTGGTGCAGAAGGCAGGCCTTTAGCTGATGAGATCACTGGGATAACTTCTGGGCAGGTGTGACCTGTACAAGAGGGACAGGGTGCATCAAAACTGGAAAAGGACTAACATCCTCTCAGGGAGGTTTGAGGAATGGGTAGTAACGGCTTTTGATACCTTCATTAATCAGGGTGTTGAGTAAAGAAGTTGCAATATTGTGTTACAGTTGCACAAGACTTTGAGGCTGCATTTGGAGTATTGTGTTCAGTTTTGGTCACTCTGCAATAGGAAGGATGTCATTAAGCTGTAAAGAGCACAGAGAAGCTAGAAGAGGATGTTGCCAGGACTTGTGAGCCTGTGCTACAGAGAGAGGTTGTGTAGGTGAGAATGTTATTCTTTGGAGTGCAGGAAGATGAGCAATGATCTTATAAAGGAGTATAAGGTCTTGAGGGGAATAGATAGGGTATTTTACCGAACGTGGGGAATCAAGAACAAGAAGACTTAGGTTAAAGGTGAGTGGGGCAAGATTTGATTGGAACCTGAGGGTCAATTTCTTCACACAGAAGGTGGTGGCAACATAGATTACAGCCACCTGCTCCACGACCCTTGCCTCCTTTAACAACCTGGGATTATCCCTTCCAGTGCAAGTGACTTGTTAGTGTTACCTCCTCCTCCTCATCAGTTACCCCCACCCCCTCTCCCAGATCTGCATCCCTCCGCTTCTGGCAGCTCCCATTTCCTGATAACGGGTGATACAATGCCCTCAGCCATGTTCCAGCTGTGCCTCTACCTTGATGCAGATCACTCCGTTATACCCTGATCTCCTCACTCCGCTCATTCCATTTACAGGCCTTTGGAAGGCTCTGTTCCACTTTCCCTTGAAAAGCCTCTCTCCTTTTGTACTCACTGCCTCTCCCATCTCACCACATTCAGGTGGGTTTCCATTGAAGTCTCACCTTCCTCATGCTCACTCCTTCCTTCACTCCCTCCTGGGTGATCCAGGGAGCACCAGAGTTCCTTTACTTTTCCCTGGTGTGGGAATACTCCTCGTCTGTACATAAAACATTCCCCATTCTTCAGTGACAGTGCCAGCTGCCACAACATCAACACTGGTGATACATGAGGACTGGGGAGAGCGGTCCATATCGCTATCTACTAACACAAAGCACATTATCTATGCTTGCGTAAGGAAACACGAGTTGAAAAGTATTCTGTCCATTTATTTTTTTCTCCAAATAAAATTTGGCAATCTCTAATTTTCTTTGGTATCCCAGATCTTTGAAACTTGTGATTTTTTGTCCACTGAAGAAATGGCAGGCGGGTTGGTGCAGTGTATTTCCTGCAGGTTATGGGCGGTCAAGGATGCCTATGGAGCTTCTGGAGACTACACCTGCAGGAATTGTGTCCAGGTGCAGCTCCTGAGTGAACGTGTTGGGGAACTGGAGAAGCAGCTGGATGACTTTAGGGCCATCCTGGAAAATGAGAGTTTCCTGGACAAGTGAGGTTGTTACGCCAGTGATTCAGGAGGAGAGCAGGTGGGTGACTGGGAGAAAAGGGAGTAAACGTGGAGAGCAGGCGACCCCGGTGGCTGTGCCGAATGAAAACAGGTATGCCCCCTTAGGAGTTGTCGGAGCAGAAGACGCTTCCAGTCCAAGCGGTGAACAGGTCGGTGGCTCCAATCCTGGCAAGGAGACTCGACTGGGGAGACCGACGTCAGGCAGAGCCATAGTAGTGGGTGACTCCATTGTCCGAAGTGTGGGCAGGAGATTCTGTAGCGGCAGGCGGGACTTCAGGATGGTCTGTTACCTCCCTGGTGCCAGGGTTAAAGATGTCACAGACCGACTTCAGAACATCCTCAAGAGGAAGGGTGAACAGCCAGAAGTGGTTGTGCACGTGGGCATGAACGACGTCGGGAAGAAGAGGAAGTTCTGCAAAGTGAATTCCAGCCCAAGCGAGTTTGTGCATGGCCTCAAGGACATCCCCTCTCTTCAGTCTATAGTAGTTGGCATCCGTCCATCGGCGAGAGGCGACGGTGAAGCTTTGATGCTGTCTTGTTTGGAGAAGGGAATGTTTAATCAATAGTCTATAATACCATTTTCCTCTGCCCCCCATCTCCTGTTTTCCATCCTTGCCTTTTCTGTCCACCATATCTTTGAATATTAAGAGGTCTGTTCTGCCGAGAATGAGCCATGTGATCAGCAGCACATCATAATCACACATGGCTCTTTGTACCTGCAGCTCACCAATCTTACTCATCACATTCTGTGTATATTGTGGACACCAGATTGTGTCTCTCAATTTGCTCCTATCCAACAATTCCTTCTCTGTCATCATCCAACACTCACACCCTCTGTTCCCCTTATTTATTTTTGCTGTTATTGTCTGGTATGCCCATACCCTGCTGATCTTGATTCAACTGTCATGACTTGGGCATTGTCCCAATCCGATTAACTTGTGACCCGTCCATCTCATGCAGGTTTCATCTGCCTCTGAATCTGAATGTACCTGCATGCATCATGGATGTTACCAGTCTACCACCTTCTCTTCATATTCTGTTCTCCCTGAAGCCTGGCCGTGCCAGCAGCCCAGAGATTGCCACCTGTCCACCTCTGGCAACATTGACAGACTTCCATTGCTGCCTTCTCCACATTGGTACCAATGTGTATCGCTTGTTCTGGGTCCCACTTTCCTCTGCACCCTCTCACTCATATCCTGAGAAGCAGAGAAACATCCACCTGGAGAGAAGCAACCAATCCCACAGTCACTTTGACCCATCCACCTGTCTCTTCCACCCCTCCCTTTGTTCACTCACCCCTCTGTCCTTTTGCCAAACCCTCCCATTGCCTGCCCACTCTCTGCCTGACAATGACCCCAATGATCTATCTTTTTTTTAAACTTTTTCATCCATTCTGTTTCAGTGATGGGTTTTCTTTGTTCTTTCTCCAGGTGAATCACTGGACCGGCAAAGGATGTAAATTTGAGTGGTGGACCATCCATGGCTGGTGGTAAGTCTCGTTACTCAGATGGGTTCTAGTGAGAGATGGGAGTTGTCAGGGAGAGCTGACAGGGGGGTCTCCAGTGGTAGTGTCGGGCTGTGGTGCTGGGCTGTGGTCTCCACTGAGCCCAGGCACTGGGCACCAGCGCCAGAACAACAGCTGGTTCTGCAGCTGCACGGCTGCATTCTGAGCAAAGGTCTTCAGCTCCACCTCAAATGGCCGCCCCTGAATCTGACACAACCCTGTCAGTCCCCCGCACAATTTAGACAATTCATGAAGATCACCTCTCATTCCAAAATCTCCAGTGAGCTTCGGCCCAACCTGCTCAATCTCTCATACAGCACCCCATCCCAGGACTCAACCTTTCACCATTCACCCAACTGCTCCAGAACAAGGGGCCACAGTTTAAGAATAAGGGGTAGGCCATTTAGAACGGAGATGAGGAAGAACTTTTTCACAGAGAGTGGTGAAGGTGTGGAATTCTCTGCCTCAGAAGGCAGTGGAGGCCAGTTCGTTGGATGCTTTCAAGAGAGAGCTGGATAGAGCTCTTAAGGATAGCGGAGTGAGGGGGTATGGGGAGAAGGCAGGAACGGGGTACTGATTGAGAGTGATCAGCCATGATCGCATTGAATGGCGGTGCTGGCTCGAAGGGCTGAATGGCCTCCTCCTGCACCTATTGTCTATTGTCTATTGCTTCCATGGCAGCTATACCTCTCTTTAAATAAAGAGACCAAGAATCTGTTGTGATGTCACTAAAGGTCTGCAGAGACAAAGCCAGACCTCTGTTGGAATAATATATTCAAGACGTGAGTGACAATTCACTTCTTTGTTCACAATAACGTGTCAAGCCAGAGACTGCTCTGCTGACTCAGAGCATGCGACCTTTTAATATCATATTTAATAGCAAGAAATGTGGAGTGGGTCACGTATATTTGTTAACATGGTTAACTATTGTGATCCAGAATTCTCCTCTTTCCCTTATCAGCCTTAACATTAAAGATCAAAAGTACAAGGTCAGACATGTTCAACCTATGAGACACTTCACTAAAATAAAGTTCTATTTCCACGGTACGAAGTGCTCATAAGACAGAGAGCAGTTCAGTTCTTCCCACAATTCCCACACCTCCTCACTATTACACTTCACACCCGGCAAACCCGGGACGGGGTATATTTGCTGTCATTGCTCCAAGCTGCAGTGTGGGAGCACCGATTCTGCAACGCTGGAGTTACCACGGAGCCCCTGGTCTCTGGCACTGAGACAGAACAGGAAGTGTTGTCCCTGTGAAGAAGTTGTCAGCAAAGTGCAGGAACTCTTCAGCTTGGAGGTAGTAACTCACCCCTTCCATTTATCTTCCAGGCCCCCCCAGGGTCGCAATGTGAATAGGGATCCGTATAACTACAACAAAATAAAGGTCAGTAGTACTTACGGTTCAAGACCATCGTGGGTTTTGGGTCTGGGGTGACACGCTGGCACACAGGCCTTTGGTCAATTTCTCTAGAGGGTGGGTGGGCTTTTCAAATCACACAGCAGCAGGAAGTGTCCTCAGGTCTGTTCTCTGGGCATTTTACATTGGCCTCAGCTGCAGTATTTGAGATTGTGTACATTAACACACAAACCCATTGAAAACCTTCAGTTTGTAACCCACTCCTAGTATCTGTTATTCAACATGTAAATGACTTCCTACAGACAATGAATGACTTCCCACTCTGTAACTCTGGTATCTGTTATTTCCACACATAAACTATCTGAACTCCTGCCATAGATCCAAGCATGTTACTCCCCCACAGATATCTGATATTAGAATCATGCAGCATGCAAAGAGACCTGTCAGCTTATCCATGCCAATCAAGATGTCTACCAAAGCTAGTGAGCTTTGCCTGTTTGGCTCATATCCCTCTAAACCCTTCCTATGCATAAACCTGTACAAATGTCTTTTAAACGTTATAATTCTACCCATCCCTACCAATTTCTGTGGCAGCTTCTTCCTTATACACAGCACCCTATGTGGGAATAAGTCTCTCCCCTCTCACATTAAAGCTACGCCCTCTAGTTTTAGACTCCCCTATGCTGGAGTATAGGCTGTGACCATGCGCCTTCTCTATGCTTCCCATGATTTCATAAACCTCCATAAGATCACCCCTCGGCCTCCTTCACTCCAGGGAAAACAGTCCCAGTCTGTTCAGTCTGATCAATCTGAAGAAGGTTCCCAACCCAAAAGGTCTCCTGTCTATTCCCTCTGCAGATGCTGCCTGAATCCAGCATCTTACTCCAGCATTGTTTTTGCTAAAGATTCCGGCGCCTGCAGTTTCTTGTGTCCCCAGCTGATCCAATGTCACCTAATAACTCAAGCCTTCCAATCTTGTAGTATTTCACCTGTGAATATTAGGTGTAGCGGGACAGGAGGCATCTCTGGAGAGAAGGACTGGGTGACATTTCAGGTCGAGACCCTTCAGTCTGAAGAAGCCTTATCCGAAATGTTATCCATTCCTTTTCTCCAGAGATGTTGCCTGTCCCACTGAGTTACTCCAGCATTTTGTGTCTACATTCGATTTAAACCAGCATCTGCAGTTCTTTCCTACACAATATTAGGTTTAGGTTCGGCTTAAGTTTATTGTTGTCACATGTGCCGAGATACAGTGAAAAGCTTTCTTTTGCATGCTTTCCAATCAGATCAGAAAATACTATACATAAATACAATCAAGCCAAACTCGAATGCAATAGATAGAACAAAGGGGAAGATACAGAGTGCTGGAGTAACTGAGAATATGTTTCTCAGCTTTGTAGTGCATTAGTTCCAGAAACAAAGTCCAATGTCTGCAATGCAGTAGAGGTGAATTGGTTTAGTACCCTAGTTAATGGAAGGACCGTTCAGAAGCTTGATAACAGAGGGGAAGAAGCAGTTCTGGAGTCTAGTGTTGCACGCTTTCAAGCTTCTGTACCTTCTGCTGGAAGGGAACAGGGAGAAGGATGACCAGGGTCTGACAAGTCAGTGATTGTGTTGGTTGGGTCACTGGTTGGGTCTAAGTCTGGTCTGTGTTAAACAAAGAAACAAAGTGCTGGAGTAACTCAGTGGGTCTGGCAACATCTCTGAGGAATGTGGATTGGAGACGTTTCAAGTCAGGATACTTCTTCAGACTGATTGTAAGAGGTGGGGGGAAAGAAAGCTGGAGAGAGGAGGGGGATTACAAATTGTGAAGCCATAGGAAGAGATGTAAGAGGAGGGGGAAGGGAGAAATAGGCGTGAGCCAGGTAAGGTGGGGGGGGGGGGGGTTGTTAGAGGTCACCTAAAATTGGAGAATTCAATGTTCATACTCTTGGGTTGTAAGCTTGGTAAATGTTAAAAACCCCATCTCTCGTGTGTGTAGGATAGTGTTAATGTGCGGGGGTCGCTGGTTGGCGAGGACTTGGGCCAAAGGGGCCGTTTCCGCGCTGAATGTTAATCTGAATCCTATGTTTAAAAAGCTTTGAGTCAAATGCTTAAATAGGACTTGGCAGAGAGGGATACTGTCTTAATGTGGGCAAATGGGATTAGTGTAGTTGGGTAAATTGCATGAACCCAGTATGCCAAAGAGCTCAATTCGATGCTTATAGAGTTGTAGAGTAGTGCAGCACAGAAACGTTTCCTTCAGGTAACCTTGTCTATGCTGATCATGATCCTCATCTGCATGACCCCATTTGACCACATTGGGATCTCATCTCTCTATTCCTTTCCTACCCATGTATCTGGACATTCCTACCCTGGGGAAAGGACTCCAACTATCTATGCTGTCAATGCCCCTCATGATCTTATTATCCTTTATCAACCTCCTTTTCAGGCAACATCCTGGTGAATTTTCTTTTGTCCAACTCCGTGAAGAGTTTGTGCAGGGGGCAGGGATTCGGATTTCAGGATCTTTCGGATCTCTTCCAGAGCAGGGGTGACCTGTATAAAAGGGACGGGTTGCACCTAAACTGGAGGGGGACCAGCATCCTAGCGGGAAGGTTTGCTAATGCTACATGGGAGGCTTTAAACTAGATTGGCAGTGGGGTGGGATCTCGTGCAGGACAGAGGCACAGGAGAGGTTAGAATGGAGGGTGGTGTAGGAAAGGTTGATGGACAGAAGAGGGAAAAAGCCGGAGAGTGTGGAAGGAGGGATGGTTTAAACTGCATGTATTTTAATGCAAGGGCTTGATGGGTAAGGCATATGAGCTTAGGACGTGGTTAGGTTCGAACGACTGGGACGTTGTAGCCATGACTGAAACCTGGAAAAGGGAGGGGCAGGACTGGCAGCTCAATGATCCGGGGTACAGAAACTTCAGGAGAGACATGGGTGACGAAAAAAGCAAAGGGGGAGTTGCATTGTTGATTAAGGAGGATGGCACGGCTAGGTTCAGAGGTTAAGTTCAGAGGTAACATTACGGGCGGTTCGTCTATTGAAACTATATAGGTGGAGCTGAGGAACAAGAAAGGGATGATCAGGAAAGGGGTGTACTACAAACGTCCAAATAATCAACGGGAATTAGAAGAGCAAATGTGCCAGGAGATTGCAGACAGCTGCAGGTCAAATAAGGTTGTTGTAGTAGGGGATTTTAACTTTCCTAATATAGACTGGGAAAATCATAGCATGAAGGGTTCAGATGAGGTTTAAGAAAGCTATGGATCGGGATGGAGAGGGTCCATGTGTTAAAATGCTCAACTGTGGCAAGGCCAACTTTGAGGGTATGAGAGAACCTTCACGTTGACTGGAGCAGGTTATTTGATGGGGAAAGGAACATCGGCCAAGTGGGATGTTTTTAAAAGTGTACTAAAGAGAGCTCAGGATGTGTACGTCCCCGTTAGAGTGAAAGGCATAGCAGGCAAACAAGGCAGCTTGGCTGATGAGGGAAATTGAGATGTTAGTCAAAAACAAGAAGGATACATGGGACAGGTATAGGCAGCTGGGATCAAGTGCACCCCTGGAGGAGTTTCGGGAACTAAGGAGCAACTAAAAAAAGGAGAACAGAAAGGCTAAAAAGAGGCCAGGAGATAGCTCTGGCGAGTAGCCTCAAGAACAATTCCAAAAGATTTTATAAATAATTAAGGGAGAAAGGGTAACTAGAGAGAGAGTGGGACATCTCAGGAATAAAAACTGTCACCTCTGTGTGGAGCCACAGGAGATGAGCAAGGTCCTCAAATGAGTATTTCTCCTTTGTATTTACCGAGGAGAAAGACAGTAGGGCAGAGGAAATTGGAGCAGTCACTGGAAGTGTCATGAGAGTCATTGTTACCGTCAAGGAAGTACTGAAGGTACTGTCATGTATGAAGGTAGACAAATCTCCGGGGCCTGATCAGATATATCCGACGACATTCCGGGAAACTAGAGAGGAAATTGCGGGAGCCCTGGTTGAAATTTATGAGTCATCCTTAAATACAGGAGAGGTGCCAGATTGGAGGGTGGCAAATGTTGTGCCTCTTTTCAAGAAAGGCTGCAGGGAAAATGCTGGGAACTATAGGCCGGTGAGCTTAACATCTGTAGTTGGTAAGTTACTGGAGAGTATTCTGAGGGATAGAATATACAGGCATTTGGATGGGCAAGGGCTAATTAGGGATAGTCAGCATGGTTTTGTACGTGGGAGGTCATGTCTCAGAATTCTGATTGATTTTTTTGAAGACGTGAGCAAAAAGGTTGATGAGGGCAGAGCTGTAGAAGTTGTGTTAATGGACTTCAGTACGGTGTTCGACAAGGTTCCACATGGTAGGCTGCTCTGGAAGATTAGATCTCATGGGATCCAAGGAGAGACAGCTGAAAGGATAGCAAATTAGCTCCATGGAAGGAGGCAGAGGGTGATGGTGGAAGGTGGCTTCTCAGAATGGAGGCCTGTGACGCGTGGTGTGCCTCAGGGTTTGGTGCTGGGCCCATTACTGTTTGTCATCTACATCAATGATTTGGATGAGAACATACAGGGCAAGATTATCAAATTTGCTGATGATACCAAAGTTAGTGGTTTTGCAGATAGTGAAGATGGTTGTGAACAATTGCAGCAGGATCTGGATCGATTGGCAAGGTGGGCGGAGGAGTTGTGATGGAATTTAATGCAGAGAAGTGTGAGGTGTTGTATTTTTGGACGTCAAACAAGGGTAGAACCTACACAGTAAAATGGTAGGCCTCTGTGTAGTGTTACAGAGCAGAGGGATCGAGGAGTACAGGTGCATGGTTCCTTGAAGGTCACGTCGCAGGTAGATAAGGTAATCAAAAAGGCTTTCGGCACTTTGGCCTTCATCAGTCAGAGTATTGAGTATAGAAGTTGGGAGGTCATGTTACAGTTTTATAAGACGTTGGTGAGACCACATTTAGAATATTGTGTTCAGTTCTGGTCACCATGTTATAGCAAAGATATTGTCAAGCTTGAAAGGGTTTAGAAAAGATTTACAAGGATGTTGCCAGGACTAGAGTGTGTGAGCTATAGGAAGAGGTTGACTAGGCTGGGTCTCTATTCCATGGAGCGTAGGAGGATGAGGGGAGATCTTATAGAGGTAAACAAAATCATGAGAGGAATAGATCGGGTAGATGCACAGAGTCTTTTACCCAGAGTAGGAGAATCAAGGACCAGAGGGCATAGGTTCAAGGTGAAGGGACAAAGATTTAATCGTAATCCGAGTGGTAACCTTTTCACACAGAGGGTGATGAGTGTATGGAACAAGCTACCAGAGGAGGTAGTTGAGGATGGGACTATCCCATTGTTTAAGAAACAGTTGGACAAGTACATGGATAGGACAGGTTTGGAGTATTATGGACCAAGCAAATGGGACTAGGGTAGCTGGGCCACTGCTGGCCGGTATGGACCAACTTGTTTGCAATCCAGCTGCTATTGTGATGTGATGTTCTCTTTCTTGTATTTTCAGTTTTTATTTCACTCTTGTCCTGACACAAACTTAATTTGTTTATTTTCAGGATTTAATAGAAGAGTTGACCGTCGTTTGGCCCGATCTGTCTAGCCATAACGCTCTTTGGTAATGGTTTGTACCTCAGGTGGATAAATCCCCAGGGGTTGACCAAATGTATACTTGCACCTTGTGAAAAGCTCGGGTAGAAATTGTGGAGCCCTTGCACAGATATTACCATCATCTTTAGGCACAGGTGAAGTTCCAGTAGACTGGAGGGTGGCTAATGTACAGTTATTTAAGGGCACCAAGGACAAGCCAGGGCACCACTGGTGAGACCGCATCAGTAGTGGGTACGTAACTGCAGGTGATTCTGAGGGACATCATTTACCAGCAGTTGATAGATAAAGACTGATCAGGGATAATCATAGGAAATCATATCTCACAAAGCAGACAGTTTTTTAAAGAGGTGACCAAGAGGATTGATTGAGGTTAAAGATCGTTGTCTATGTGGACATTAGCTGGGCCATGACAAGGTCATAAGTGATTGGAGCAGAATTAGGCCATTCGGTCATTCCACAATAGTGACCCAGCATCGATCCCTGTGGCACACCACTGGTTTCTGATCTCCAATCTGAATAACAACTCTTTACTATACCCTCTGGCTCTTGCCATCAAACCAATTTTCTCACCAATTGGCTAGTTTGCCGTGGATCCCATGTGATCTAACCTTCCAGCCGAGCTTACAATGCGATACCTTGTCAAAGGCCTTGCTGAATTTAGCAGGCCACACTGCCCTCATCAATCCTCTTCTAACTTCTAAATGTTGTGAGAGTCACTGCTTCCACTGCCTCGAGCAGTGTGTTTCAGATTCCAACTACCCTCTCTTGAAAAAGTTATTTTCAGATCTCTAAATCTTTTCCCACTTCTCCTAAAAGTGAGCCATCTAGTTTCCTACTATCTGCTCTGTCTCTTACTCTCATACCTTTGTGCATGTCCACCGGGTCCCCTTCAGCCTCCTCAACTCCCGGGAAAGCTAACGCTGTCTATCCAGTCGTTCCTCATAATTCAGGTGCCTAATCCTAGATCAGAATTATACAGTTCTCCAGGTGTGGCCTGACCAATAGATAAAGTTGTAACACTGTTCTTATTGAGTGCCTGACAAATGAAGGGAAATATTGTGCACACCTGTGCTGGCAACCTTGTGTACTGCACACCTGCAATCCTTGGGTTTGAACACCAAAGTTTGTCTGTTCAATGGTTTAGGTGGCACAGTGGTACAACTAGTAAAGCTACCACCACACGGCTCCAGTAACCCCTGGTTCAATCCTGATATCTGCTGCTGCCTGTGTTTGTACATTCTCCCTGTTATTCTGTGGGCTTCCCAAGGGTGCTCTGGATTCTTCCCATATTCAAAAGATGTGTGAGGGCTACGTTAATTGGCTGCTATAAATGAAGGGGGAGAATCTATGGGGCAATTGATCATAAAATGGGTGCTTGGTGGTCAGTGCAGACTCAATAAGCCAAATAACTGACTGCTGTGCTGTACCTTCATATCAGTCAAATCTCCAACCCACTGGATCCCCTCCCACGGACACTCTCTCCACCATTCTGCCCCATCACCCACTCTCCCCACCCACTCTGCCCCATCACCCACTCTCCCCCATCACCCACTCTCCCCCATCACCCACTCTCCCCCATCACCCACTCTGCCCCATCACCCACTCTCCCCCATCACCCACTCTCCCCATCCCCATCCCTCCCATGGACACTCTCATCACCCACTCTCCCCATCCCCACCCCTCCTATGGACACTCTCCCCCATCACCCACTCTCCCCACCCCCTTCCCACCCTTCAACGGACACTCGCACCACCCACTCTCTACACCCCTCCCACGGACACTTTCATCACCCACTCTACACCCCTACCACGGACACTCTCCCCCATCACCCACTCTCCCCACCCATGGACACTGTGCCTCATTACCCACTCTCCCCAACCCCACCCCTCCTGTGGACATTCTCCCCCATCACCCCTCCCCTCCCATGGACACTCTCCCTCATCACCCACTCTCCCTGCCCCCACCCCTCCTCTGAACACTCTCCCCCACCACTCACTCTCTCCACCCCCTCCCCACCCACGGACACTCTCCCTCATCACCCACCCTCCCTGCCCCCACCCCTCCTATGGACATTCTCCCCCATCATCGCTCCCCTCCCATGGACATTCTCCTTCATCACCCACTCTCCCCACCCCCACCCCCACCCCCACCATGGACACTCTCCTTCATCACCCACTCTCCCCACCCCCTCCCCTCCCCTCCCCTTCCAACTGGACAAATAATGTTTTGGTTCCTGATCTTCAGACTGGAAAAAATGGTCATCTGTGCATTTTCTCCCTGCAGATACTGTCTGGTCTCCACCAACTTGTTTTTAATTTCCTCTAAACATTTCTATCCAAATGCCTGTCCAAATGTCTTTTAAATCCATCTCTACATGACCTCTGTCAGCTTATTCCATAAATGTAGCACCGTCTGTGTGGAAAAGATTGCCCCTTATGTCCCCTTTAAATCTTTCCCCTCTCACCTTAAACCTATGCCCTCATGTTTTAGACACCCCAACCCTGGGAAAGCAGTCACTTTATTGCCTTCTTCGCTCCAGAAAACAGCCCCAGCCTGTCCAGTCCCTCCATATCATTCAATCCGTCCTGTCCCTGTTACATCCTCATCAATCTCTTCTGTACCCTTTCCAACTTAATGACGGGGTTCCCATAGTTGAAATTATTCCTATATATTTAGTTGGAATAATTCCTGTAGTTGGGTGACTGGAACTCTGCACAATAGTCCAAGTGTGGTCTCACCACCAATATCATTCAAAGACAGTTTCTGTTTCTCCTTCAATCCATCTTTCAGCTCTGCACTCTTGAAAACTCTTCATATTGAAACATTGCTGTTCCTAATCTCTTTCCACAGGCCCCAACAGTGGTATGCACACGGGAAGCCTGCTACTCAGACATTAACAGTGCATCGGTACTTTGAGAAAGGTCTGAACTACTACAGGTGAGGACCTGATGTGTGTATCTCACTGACATACAGCCCCACCACCACCATCCACGGGAGGAGAGAGAGACAAAATGAGGAAGGGTGGCAGAGACACAAATATATGGAAGAAGATAGACAGAGGCAGGGAGATGGAGAGAGAGAGAGAGAGAGAGAGAGAGAGAGAGAGAGAGAGAGAGAGAGAGAGAGAGAGAGAGAGAGAGAGAGAGAGAGAGAGAGAGAGAGAGAGAGAGATGGAAGGAGGGAGAGGAGGAGGACGGACAGAGAGAGAGTCTGAGGGAGAAGTGATGGAGAGAGTAAGAGTGACAGAGGGGGAGACAATGAGAAGGAGAGGGGAGATTGAGGACAGAGCACAAAGAGATGGGAAAAGATGGAGAGTGGAAGGAGAGAGCAACAGTGTATGAGTGGCAGAGAGAGAGTGGGAGATAAAGGATGCAGCGAGGGAGAGAGAGAAGGGGGAGATGCACAGACGCCTGACAAAACAAACAGATGTGGGAAACAGGCAGACACAGGAAGATAGATAGATAGTTACAGATAGATGTGTGAAAAGAGGGGAGGAGGACAGATGTGAAGAGATGGAGAGCTATACAGGCAGGGAGAAAGAGATGGATGGGTAGAGGGAGAGGCAGAATATAGATCATATAGACAGAGAGCTACGCAGCATGGAAACAGGGCCTTCAGCACCTCTTCCATGCTAACCAAAGTGTTCACCTCGAGCCACACCCATTAGGTTGCGTTTGGCCCATACTCCTCTAAACCTTTCCAATCCATGTACCTGTCCGTATAACCTTGAAATATTGTTATTGTACTCGCTCCTCCTACCTCTTCTGGCAGCTCATTTCATACTCCCACCACCCTCAGATCCCTTTTAAATCTTTCCCCTCTCATCGAAAATCTAGTTTTACACTTTCCCGCCCTTGGGAAAAGACTGTGATCATCCACATGATCAAAGTTCCCTGTGTTACACCCTGCATTGTTCCAGGCCTATCAGTACAATGCAGCACAGGAACAGGCCCTTTGGCCCACAATGTCAGTGCTGTTCATGATGCCAAGATAAACTAATCTCCTCCACCTGCACATGATCCACATCCCTCCATTCCCTGCATATCCATGTACTTATTTAAAGGCCTCAAATGCCACTATTGTATCTGCCTCCACCACCACCCTCAGCAGTGTGTTCCAGGCACCCACCACTCTCCTTTAAACTTTGCCCCTCTCACTTTAAAGCTTTGCCCTCTGCTCTTTGAATCTGGTCCTTATAAATTAAACCCTCCATAGCATTATCTGCAGAGGAATCTTGAGGAGCAAGTCCATAGTTCACTGAAAGTGGAAGCACAACATGGATAGGGAGGTAAAGAAGGCAGACAGCTTGCTTACCTTCATCAGTCAGATGTGGGTTTTACAATCAGGTGATCATGTTGCAGCTTTATAAACTATGGTCAGGGCACATTTGGAGTATTGTGTGCAGTATTGTGTGTGGGGGGAAGAGGGGGGAATAAAAGAGAAATGAGGGATCTGGGGATGGGAGATGAGCACACTGAGGAAGGAAAATGGTGGGGTGTGAAGGGGCAGATGGGAGATAGTGAAATAAATGGGCTGCACCAGGTGTAGGAGGGGGGAACGGAAACGAGAGAGGGCATGGGGGTATTACTTGATATTGGTGAATTCAATGTTCATACCATTGGGTTGTGAACCTGTGTAGATGGACAGAGAGCTGCACAATGCAACAGGAACACAGATCAGTTTTTGTTCACAAATCGTTGCTACTCTCCAATGTGATTGTGTGCCAGAGAGGGAGAGTGTGTGGAGAGGTGGGAATACTGAGAGGGAGCGCATGGGTTAATGGGGATTAAGCAGAGAGGGTGAGGAATGTGGGGACGGTATGTTGGTGAGGGGGAGGAAGGGATACAATAATTTGTATTTACTTATGAGCGTTGAATGTTGATGTGCAGCGGAAACAAAACTTCTTTGTTTTGTTGCAGACGTGTGAAAGGTTGTGTAGACCAAGACCCAGAGGTAAGTCATGCTCAATTAATGGTTCTTTGTTACAAGGTGTTTATGTTATGAGACAGGGACCTAATGTTACCAATGTACAGGAGTCCTCGGCGCCGTCTCTTCCGTATCCCCCCCCCCCCCCGTGTCATATCTCCCCCCCCACCCCGTGTCATATCCCCCCCCCCCGTGTCATATCTCCCCCCCCCCATGTCGTGTCTCCCACCCCCAACCCACGCATAAAATGTTACAAAAACTCATTGGAGTCTCTTGCATCTTATCTGCCAGAGGTCTGCCAGGCCTTATTTTTTTGCCCTTTAGTTTTCCTTTACGAACATCCTTTACAAGGATGTTGCCAGGACTTGAGGGCCTGAGCTACAGGGAGTGATTGGGCAGTCTAGGACTTTATTCCCTGGAATGCAGGAGGATGAGGAATGAACTTACAGAGGAGTGAGTATAAGATCATGAGTGGAATAGATAAGGTGAATGCACAGTCTTTTACCCAGAGTAGGGGAATCAAGAATCAGAAGCCATAGGATTAGGGTGATAGGGGAAAGATTTAATAGGAACCTAAGGGGCAACTTTTTCACACAGAGGGTGGTGGGTAAATGGAATGTTGGGTATATGGATGGGTACATGGATAATGAAGGAGGGATATGGGCCAAGTGCAAGTAGGTGGGACTAGTATAACAATCAAACAATCTCCTAGATGTTCTAGTGGCCAGAGATCCTAGGGTAACGGAGGAACTGAAGGAACATTAGGCAGGAAATTGTGTTGGGTAGACTGATGGGACTGAAAGCTGATAAATCCCCAGGGCCTGATGGTCTGCATCTCAGGATACTTAAGGAGTTGGCTCTTGAAATTGTGGACGCATTGGTGATCCTTTTCCAATGTTCTATAGATTCAGGATAAGTTCCTGTGGATTGGAGGGTAGCTAATGTTATCCCACTTTTATGAAAGGAGGGAGAGAGAAAACGGGAAATTATAGACCAGTTAGTCTGACATCAGTGGTGGGGAAGATGCTGGAGTCAATTATAAAAGATGAAATTGCAGAGCATTTGAATAGCAGTAACAGGATCGTTCCGAGTCAGCATGGATTTACGAAGGGGAAATCATGCTTGACTAATCTTCTGGAATTTTTTGAGGATGTAACTAGGAAAATTGACAGGGGAGAGCCGGTGGATGTGGTGACTTTCAGAAAGCAATCGACAAGGTCCCACATAGGAGATTAGTGGGCAAAATGAGAGCACATGGGTTTGGGGGTAGGGTACTGACATGGATAGAAAATTGGTTGGCAGACAGAAAGCAAAGAGTGGGGAT